>NC_086343.1:41477143-41535143 GCF_032445375.1 Bacillus rossius redtenbacheri | reverse complement strand
TCTTTGTCAGACCTGTCTCCCCAGTCGTTCCCAGCTAATAATTCTGTCTACCATTTAATGACCCAGCACGTATTTATGTTTATCCCCGCCTTTGTGCACGTACGCCGCCTGTAATTCGCCTCCGAGCCGTGACAAGAACTGCTATGCCCACCAAGCTCTCAGGGCAGGCTGTTTCTAAGACCTCGCCTGATGTGAGCACTCCATGGCATGTTCTCGAGTCGTTTTCGCCAATGTCCAGTCACGCCTCCAGGCTCAGTAGAGCCTTGTTCCCACTGTCATCGCAGTTTAACCCCTCCCCCCCTTCCCCAAGCATTCCTGGGAACACTGCCCAGAGCACTGTCCGGCCTCTAACCCCAGCCAGGTTCGTCCTGTCTCAAGGTCTCACCACTAGTCTTCGAAAGTACCGCCTATGCCCTCTAGCGGCAGAGATACGAATTATTTCCCCTGGATTTTTTAACGCCTGCTAAACTCCTGCCCCCTTGCGCCTTGCGCAACAACAGTACCCCCTAGTTCATTTCCAGGCCACCAGAGCGCTCGACTAGTCCCCACCATAAGCCCAATGTTTTAGCAGTCGCCTCGTGTGAGTCGATCTCTCCTTTATTCGGACACCCCTCAGTAGGTCAAGCTAACTTCGGCCAGTACCACCAACTTCGAGATATCGAAGTCAGTATTTCTCGACAAGCCCCTCGGTATCTTCGGAACCTTTCGGTCCGGAAGCGGAAGCTTCCCCCCTTTCTTTGATTGACGTCGTATTTAATTAAGAGTCGCTGCCGCCTCAAACAACTTCGCACCGCGACAGCTGACTGACCACACCGCATCGTCAACATCAAGACTGCACTCCGGTCTTCGTTCAAAGATGTAATCAGCTAGGCAAGGGATGTGATTCCCACAACTTTAGTAATTAGTAATTAGTCAGTCTGCATACCTCTTAGAAGTAGTCATGCTTCGTTTGTAATACTGCTTAATATTTTCTATCTTTGAATCATGGAAACGTCCACGACAACCACATGTTCGCGAGCTCCGCACCCTGGCTGACGCTGGAAGCCATCTCCCTGTATGGTGAGTTTTAGACAAACCTATTTCCCCGACCACAATCATCTTGGTTAGTAGGCATTTTCTGCTTATTTTGCCAACTGACTGTGAACAAGTCCTGTTTTTTTTCGGATCTGTTTACAGACAGGGTCCAAGGGCCAGATACGGAACTGACCGCTCTACCCTCGAATAATTCCTCCAGCAATGGGGACGATAAAGGCACCCTGATGGCTCGTTAGCAGCCCAACTTCGGCCAGACATCATCAAACCACCAATCCTTCAGTTTTTTTTATCTTCAGAATAATATTCAATCATGACATTTGAAGAAATCTGAATACCATACAATTTTCATTCAGAACTTTATTCGCTCTAAGTGTGCTTGTTGTGAAAGGAACTTAACCTTTTTATTGTGGCGTATTTTATTTAAATTGTGTGAATGATTAACGTAGTTGTCTAATAAGGGCCAGCCCATTCTTTTAATAATATAATGTTATATCAATGTAAACATAATTTAATTATCTTAATGTGAAAGTAATCAAATGTTAAATAAAAATAGAGGTAGGTACTTATATCTAGACAAAATCATTATTTTGCTTTCTGAAACTAAAAGATCCACTAGTTACACAAGTCATCAAGAAAGAGTGAAGTGTGACAAAATAATAACAGAACTAAGGTTTACTCTGTTATTAAAGAAAGTGTAACAGCATAACAGCGGCGCCTGGACAGAGGCGGACCTGGTGTCGTAGCAAGTACGCATAACAGCAGTATCATCCCAGTCAGATGAATTTGGTCATCGCAAGCTTAGCAATTTGGCTGTGAAGGAACTGGACGCCAAAAAAATGTAACATTCATGAAGAGGCTCTTGCTGAAGCCAGTAAAATTGATGATGAACTCGAAGGTTTTAAAATATCTGAAATATAGTGATGTGCTTGCAAACGACATACGTACCTCAGTGTTCCTTATAATTCATTTGAGCAGCATTGATTGTATTTTATAGTATTTTACATAATTGTAACTAATAAGTTATAGTTTCTATTTTTTTTCTTTTTGGTATGACCTATTATTCCAATTAGTGTTTTTTGGAGAAAAACAGTCCAAATTTTGCAGGTATACCTAGTAATTTTTTATTGTTAAATTTTTAAGTGTTATGTATTATTATAATAACACTTAGAAATTGGGTAGAAAATGAGTTAAACGTTCTGGAAAATTGAAAATTTATTCCTGGGAAACCTGGAATTTAGTTGTAGTATGTGAGTATTCACACTGATCGAATGACCTCGTTGGGTTTAAACGGAGTACTCTATCATATATCTGCATTTTCTATTAAAAAATTATTTTTCCAATATTTTTATAAATTTTAAAATTTTTTTCCTGATTTTATAACTTAATAATTACGGATTTTCAAGATGGCGGCCAAAACTACAAGTGTAATCTTTCCAGAATCCAAAATTGTGACCGCTACGAAAAGTACGTTTTTAGAGTCCAAGAGAGCGACCATAACGAAAATGCCATGATTATAGAATCCAAGATGGCGTCCATAATGTCAATTTCAACATTAGGGAGTGGGGCGCTCGGCGTCAAGATAGTTGAAAACTAGATGGTGGAATCCAATATTGGGCATCGGGGTCAAGGTCAAAGTTCAAGATGGCGGCCTTGACATCACAATGGAAAATGGCGGCCACCCTGCGCTCGGACGCCCATGTGTATACTACTCACGGAGGAGGTTAGATGGGGCAGTTTCCCGAGGAGTGGCGGCGCGGCAGAGGGTCAGCGGTGATTGGTCGGCGCAGGAGTCCTGCCAGCCAACCAGGGCGGCGCGGTGTTGTGGACTTCAAATGCTCTTGGAGAACATGCAAACCCTTCCAACCCTTCCACCGTTGCCTCGCGTCAAGAAGTGTCTCTTCCCCTTGCAATGAAAGCTCTGTTAAAATAATAATTTTTATTGTTACTCTTTCTATAAATTCGGGTGTTTTATACATTCAACGTTAGTGTCCATGTCATAAAACCAAGGGTCATAGATATGAGAAGGTATTCATGGAAATACGACAGCAACGACGTTTCGCTGCCTTGACACCGACAATGGAGCCCGTGCAAGCTTCAGGCTTGCAGCTCTGCAGAATTGAACATGAACCATGCAAAGAGAGCTTCAAACATTTCGCCAGAAAAAAAAATTCCTTAAAAAAACAACCATTTTCATTGCAGTTTTGTCACAACACATTACGTTGGAAATAAAGTTGCGTAAACATAGCCTAAATGTGTTACTTAGATAATAATTAGGGGTATAGGGATTAGAGCGTAAAGTGTTCTCTGACTGTATCTTATTGGTTTCAGTGTATTGTGTGTTAGTGTCGCCATAGCGTGCAGATATTGCATTTTTTTTTTTTCATTTAAACTCATGTCAATTCTGTTTTAATGTAAACAATTTGTCAAGCATTTTTTTCAAACAAACTGATACCTGAGAAAGCATGTCAGTGTTGAAGCAAGTGTTTGATGCCAACTGCATCGCGATCTTGAAGGAACCTTGCAAAGTCAGGCGCGGCGATTGCGCGCCGCTAGCCCCGCCTCCTGCCCCGCCCACGCCCCGCCCTCAGCCACGCCCTCAGCCACGCCCCTGCTCGTCTTGTCGCATCTCTGTGCTCCGATCTCCCGGTGAGCGCGGCGCGATATACAAACATGATAAATAAAAAAGGAATAAATCAGATGTGTTCGTGAACAGGAAATAGGTGCTGAGCGGCCTCTAAATTTAATTTTTTTTAACAAAATTTTAAGGTCTCAGCTCTCCTATAAATTCCCGCTGTGTTAAACGAAAAAAATAAAATATGTTCTTTATACCAAACATTAAATCTTTAAGTTTAAAATGTCTGATTATTCCCCACGTCATTTATTACTTATGCTGTGATAGCTTTTGTACGTTAGATGGCTTAGAATCAATCAATTTGAAATGTGTGGTACACGAAGCTCATGAAAACTTAGCTTAATCGTAAGTTAGGATATTTCAGCACATCAAAGGTGAAGTTCAGTTAAGTTCACAAGGTTTATTAGCACCAAATATACACGAGCAATACAAGCGGATACAAAATTACATATTCATACCTCAGCCTGAAGCTCTTACACGAAAACAAAATTAATAGATACACTGAAAAGGAATTACACAAAATCAATTTGCTTAAAAACATGGGAAAAACAACGGAAAACGCAACAACTAATTTAAGAAGTAATTAAAAGAGAACAGAACGTGCAAAAGCACTGAAATGTAAACAAATGTATCGGCGCATAACTTTAAAAGAAAAAGACAACTAGCCCAGGAACAATGAGGATAAAAGCGGTAAAGAACCCAGTTGGTATGCACCGCCCCCAGGCGGGATTGCAGAAGGCGCAGGTGGCACTAAAGAGGCCATGAAAGGAACAGAACAACTGGCAGTCGAAGGTGAAGCGTGAAGGAAACACGCGCTAATGTAATGTACTGCGCCACACAGCGCTGCTAGTAGTTGCAGCTACTGCGGAGGGTGCTGGCATCTGTCGGGCGCCGCCTGAACTATCAGCTGTCTCGTGCTGCCGCAGAGTGCCACTAGAGAGCTCGTGTGCATGCGAGCAGTCTCCCATCCTTGAACATGGCGGCCTGACGGAGTCCACCTCCCTCACACAATGAGTTACGACTTATGTGGGAAGAACTGGTATTGTAAAGTATAACCCAATTAAGTTTTATTTTACGGTTTTAATAACCACTAATATTTACATTACCAATAAATAATTATACTTAAATATATCTGATCACTAATCACTGGCACTTAAAAATGTTTATTCTCAAGTCACTCAATGTCTGTCAGGTTCCACAGTTCGCACTCCTCACTGGAGCTAGGCTCAGCAGTGGTTCGCCCCTCACCTCGCGCCTGTCCACACACAGTCTCTCAACCTCTTCGCCGATGTAGCACTTCCCTTCACTCGCAGAACTCACGGAACTCACCGGACCGTCGTGGCACTCGTCATCGCGGGACTCTGTCGCCAAACTGCCGCGCAGGCCGGCGTCACAGCTCAATTACCTGGGCGCCTTTCTCGAACCGACGAGAGCAGCTGTGACGAGTCGCGTCATCCCGGGCCGACCCGACGCCCGAAACATCGAGAAAGGCGGTGTTTATTCTCGTCACTCCACGCGGCGGCCCGCGGAATTCCCAAGGCCGCTCAGAGATAGTTAACAGTTCCGCGGAAGGAAGATGCGAGGGGGAGGGGGGTAGCGATGATCCTTGCAATCCGGCCAGGCGCGCGTGGCATGCCTTACGTCAGTGGACCGCACGTGACCTTGCAGGTCTCTCGCCTTCATAACTCTCTCTCTCTCTCTCTCTCTCTCTCTCTGTATATATATATAATAACATATAATATATAATAAAATAATTACTTTATGTATATATAAAGTAATTGTTTTATTTCTTGAAATATGATTTCTCTTACTGAATTCTCGCAATACAACTTCTTACATAAAGATATAAAAATTGTTACCAATGACCAACAAATTGTAAAGTCAAAATAAATCCGTTCCAGCTATTTGTTCCATTTCGTACAAAATGTACGTAATTGAAAATATTTGGAGCCAAATGCAGATGATGCCATTGCAGCCAAATGGTGTTGGATCCTTTCGTATCCTGCGATCATATCCTACTGATGGGATCGTATCTTACCGTATCCTGTCATTGTATCTTACTGATGGGATCGTATCCTACTTAGTTGAATGTTCGTACAAATTTATGTACCTACTTTTCGTTAAATGTACAAAGTCAAGTCTGTAGTCGGGACTTACACTTATTCAGTCTGGCAGGAATCATTGTTTGCAATGAGAATGATTATTAAATAAAATTTTTAGAGCTTAAATTACTTTTTGCTTAGAGCAAGGATTAAACCAATAACTAAAATTAATTGAATCAATTGTTACATTAATAGATTTTTTTTATGATTTTTATAATTTTGTTCCAAAATTTTTAGGTTAACAATTACGAATTTCCAAAGTGATGGTCTATATTCCATCATTGGCATACTGGGGGCTTGTAAATTAGGAATTTAAGCCTCTTTTAGGGTTTCTCGCCATTTTTTATTAAATAAATGTTTTTACCTAAAATAAACCATTTTTTATGGATCAAGTATAGAACCAAGGACTAAAATCGATCGATTTCAATCAGTAAATCAATAGGTTTTTTTTTTTTAATTTTGTATTTTTTCTCGAATTCATAGGTAATTAATTACATATTTTCTAGATGGTGCCCAGATGGCCGACAAGAAATAAACCCTTCTAAATTCTAGTATGTAAATATTAAATCACTATGGCAACAGTGACCTCTATCAGATTTATATGTTAGCACTCCTAGTATCGAGTACCGTACCTATTGAAAACGAGATGTTGGCAGTGCCCTCCAGCAGTTGATATGTGGACTATATGACACTAGCCCTCCTAGTAGCAAGTACATACTGAAAATAATATCGCGGCTGTGATGTCATAATCTAATATGGCAGCCTCCAGCAGACGAAAACAAGATGGTATCATCCAGTATAAGAAAACAAGATGGCGGCTGTGATGTCATAATCCAAGATGGTGGCCCCCCAGCAGATGAAAATTAAATGGCGGATCCAAGATGGCGGACATTTTCACACTAGCTACCATCATATCTGATTTAGTAGTAATGGTGGGAAGTCAGTCTGTCGGTGGCATCCATGGCAGAAGGACTTTTTTTTTGCCTTCACCAGGTTTCAACCAAGGCTTCCATGAGGCAGGTGCGATTTTTAATTAAAATTTTGTTAAAATTATAATTTAAATTTTTTTAATATTTTTAATTTTCTCGAATTTCTATGTTAATATTTGCGGGTTTCCAAAATGGCGACAGTTTCGAGAATTGCAATGGTGACATCATCACTCCAAGGTGGCGGAATTCAAAATGGCAAAAAGTGCTAGAAAACAAAATGGCGGAATCCAAGATGGCCGTCGTGACATCCCAATCCAAGTTGGTCTACGAACTCCCGATCATAGGCATCGCGAGGCGGACACGCCGGAATATGGACTAATCCTTAATGATTGACAAGCCTCAACTAAGTAAGCCACCAAATCGTAGTTCCATAATAAATACATTGTCCAAACTCGGCTATTATACACTACTCCTAGTTATTAAAGGTTTATCGGGAGATTTATAAACAGCCGACATGCAGACGAGCAAATTTTTATTACGAATATTATTTATGCTGGTGGCCCAAATGTGCTCTAAGCCAGCAATGTTTGTAGGATAATGGCTAATCCCGTGCTGAATTAGAATAGCTGTGCCGCCTCATGTGTGAGTGGTACAGTCAGTTTTGTAAGTTGTGAAACCGCAAATGTTAAAACAACGGTAATAAAAGCAACATTTATCCCATACACTCATTGGACTTGGGACGAAGGCCGTTTTCATTGAAATTTCGAATGTGTAATGTTTTTTTTGTGTGTGTGTTGACGGCCATTTACTGAAGCTAGTGCTTCCAGCAAGATGGTGTGGCGGTGGTTCACACACCCGGTGGCGCGGATGCTAGAGTGGAAGCGCTCGAGCGACTTGACGGCTCCAGTGGTCACACGTGCCGAGGAGACCGCTGTGAGCTCGTCCCTGCTGCTGCGGGCCAAGTCCCGGTTGGCCAGCCTGCTCGAGGCGCACGGCGAGGGCAGAGCCCCGGCCTGCGAGCCCGAGGGCGCTGCCTGATCCTCCGAGGCTCGGTCCCGGGCTTCCACCAGCTGTGCTCCAACCACTGGTCGGCACCCTCCCCCAGTCCTCCCAAATGTGCGCCCTTTAATGGTAGATTGGGAGTCAGCTTACAGATCCTTTTTGTTTAAATTCCAGAGCAAGTGATATTAAGACACAGATTTCAAGGGATTACTCCCCCCTTTGATCAGGAAGGTGTTAGAGCCTCAGCATGATCAGACTGGGACAATACACATAGTCATGCCTCACTCAGCTAACTGGTCTTCCACCAACTTGAAGGCGGGCCGCTGTGTGACATGTTGCCTAGCAATTGGTGCACTCTTGTGGTGCCTCCATTGGGGACTAGGCATTCTCCGCGGGGATGTGAGCCCGCGCACCTGATGCACTTGGTCACTGTGGTGTGGCTGAGGTCACCACACGGCCTGCACAGTGGGACATCTCCCGCGCTCTGGGTGCAACCACGGCTACAGAAGTCGGTGAGCCCAGCGCTCAGCTTCATGAAGACAACCTCGGAGCCGAGTGAAGCAAGCTCCTCTGTGAGGGTTTTTGATGAGGCCTTATGACTTTTTTTTATAAATGGACACTTTTGTAGCGCAGCACCTCTTCGCCTCGGGAATTGTTCGGTCTCTGTGAAGTTGTGTGGATTACGCCTGTGGTGTTTGTTTTCGGCAGTTGTGAAGCCGTCATTGTTGTCGCTGTAGATGTGGGGCTGGGGCTTTTGGCAAATTTTCAACTGAGAAATGTCTTCGGATTCGCTATCTTCGTGGTTTCGCTTCATTGCAGGGTTGCTGTTCATCTTCTGTCCAAAGCCAGCCATCACAGGGGGTTAGCGCATTCCTATATCAAAAGCAAGGGACACATCAGACATACCGCGTTTTCGAGAGAGCTCACCCATCGTCCCTACCTACTCAACCAAACAGCCAGCACTGACCTGTACCCCTTTATTGGGAACCACGAGCCAGGCTTATAGAAGGGTAGTCCTCCCTAACCAGTAGGCCTACTCAGTAAAAAGTGAAGTGAGAGTAATTTTTTTATCTAACATAACTTAAACTAAGTGTATTTGGGAGGGTTCTCTATAAGAGTGTATTAAGTGCATCTCATGCCTAAGCCTATACATCTAATCATGCAGGATTTTAGCCATGCAGGAGAGGTAGCATGCATCATGTACTAGGAGGAGATTTGCCAGCCTTGTCAGCAATTGATGCAATGATTAACTCCCCTCCCATTCATCTGGGCACTAGAATATGCAATTAAAAGATTTCTTCTTTAATTAAAATGTATTTATGTGAAGTGTTAGTGTGTATTAGCTTTGGAAAGATTTGGACTTATTGAGATAAGTTTAGATTTGTGAATAGTATTTTAAAGTGTTTCCTTGGTTAGTTAGTAGAGCTACAATGTTGTAGCAGATGTGACTAGGAGGAAACTGCCCGCTGTGTCGCAGACCCGGCGCTGAGGCCGCACGCCAACTCCGCCAGCTACCAGCAGCACAAGGCCACCTCGCTGGCGGCTCTGGCGGCCGCCGGGAGGATGGCCGGCTACTTCCCGCCGGCCCTGCTCCGCCAGCAGCACGGCTACGACCAGGGGCGGCTGGCAGCACTGCACCACCACCTCAGCTCCTCCCCCGGGTCCCCCTGGCCGTGCCTGCAGCCGGCACCCACCAGCAGCAGCGACGAGGAGGACCCTGCCTCGCCGGCCGCCAAGCCGCACGACGCGCTCAAGAAGCGCAACCCCTACTCCATCGAGGAGCTGCTCAAGAAGCCGGACATGAAGAGGCCGCCGCTGCCCCTGCAGTCGGTGCTGCTGCAGCCGCCGTGTGGTCTGCTCGTCGACAAGCCGTGTTCCTGCAGCCTGGTCGCGTCCCCGCCCGACTTCTCCGTCGGCCTGGTGTCGCCGGTGGCTCTGGACGGCCGGTCCGCCCTCTGCAACACCTAGTTGCCCGTTGTCTCGTCTCCGACCCCAGAGCCCACCTCACTCCCAACCAGGAGTCAGCTCTGCTGGCAGGAGATTTGCTTCGATATTCCTCACTGGAGCTGCTAGTGCTGGTCGGCCGGTCCGCCCTCTGCAACTCCCAGTTGCCTGTGTCCTAGTCTCACTAGCAGCCAGTGTCATCACAATGCCCACCTCCCTTAAGAGCTACTCTTCCAGCAGAAGATATGATCCATTTCCCACCTCCCTTCCGAGATATCTCTTCCGGCAGAAGATATGATCCATTTCCCACCTCCCTTCCGAGATATCTCTTCCGGCAGAAGATATGATCCATTTCCCACCTCCCTTCCGAGATATCTCTTCCGGCAGAAGATATGATCCATTTCCCACCTCCCTTCCGAGATATCTCTTCCGGCAGAAGATATGATCCATTTCCCACCTCCCTTCCGAGATATCTCTTCCGGCAGAAGATATGATTCGATATTTCTGACAGGATCCATACATGGACTTTACTTGTAAAAAATAAGCAGTGATACTCCACACAAAACACAAACGTTCAACTGGGCATATTAGAAACCTGTTCGCCGGCTTAAAAAATCTTGAAAACTCAACCAAAATATCTAGTTTTATAGGTTTTCTTGTTTTTCATCCAAAGTGACGTTATGGACAGGGTTTGGTTGTGCCAAATGGCGACCTTTGCATGAGCAATCTCAGTCTCAGTAAGACATTTCGGTTCTTTGAAATGTCAAGGGTAGTCAGTCAAATAGCATGAAAGTTCATGCGAAAACGATGTCTGTACGTGATGAAAAATGAATATTTGAAGGTCCAGAATGTACTCGGACTTCTTTGTAAAACCCAAAATAGGCTAGAGTATTACTGATAAGAGCTCATGGGAAATCTGTTAATCAGTCACAAGAACCTTGTAAGGGTAGTGAATGGATCTGTACATTCTTCACTGCAAAATGTAATACTCCACCAGATGAAGACGTAAGAATCAGAAAGACTGTATTTGGCAAGCCGAATAGCTAGACTTTTATTGCTTATTTCTTGGGACCGATTTTAATCTGTGTTTGTCTTATGTATCCTATATTATAGTGAATATTTGACTTTTCTTTCATCAGTGTCATAGCAACAGAAGCATGGACACCAGCACATGAAGTGCGGCTAAGTGTATGAAACAAATTTGATTAAGAGGATGTGTAAGACCACTTTATGCTTGTGTTTCCACCGAGAAAATGTTGTTGATGTGCTTTGTCCAAAATGTATGATAAATAAATCTTAATTTAAGAGCTGAAAACAATGTCTTTTTTAATGAAGTCTGATATTCAACCTTAAATTGTGATTGATCCTTTACTTTTAATAAGCCACAAGTTTCACTTACCATTTAATCTGTCTTCAGCAGCCCTGCCAGCTTAGTAAAAAGTTTTTATTTATTTTAACATGATTTGTAAACATTATTTTAAGTACTTTTTTAATCACCAGACAGTTTAAAGTAACACAGTATCGTTCTAAACTCTACACTCTAAAGTAATAACTATTTTTATTAACACAGTATGATATTAATAACGTAGTTTATACTTGAGCAGAATTGTTTGCCGAGCTCCTGTTCTCTTCTAAATAATTAGGACAGCATTTTTGTGATGGTTGCCGATTTGGAGGGAGAATATTTGTTTAGCAGTAGATGTTTGAGAACTACATGCACGTGACTGATGAACGAACTAGTGAACAATTCTCCATCACAGGTCAGTGCGTGGCCGTCCAATCCTTACCTCTAACAGAATGAAATTCAGTTAATTGAATCAATCTGTGCTGCTCTTGTGATCGTTCTCTTACATGAATGTCAGTCTCTCAGTAACAAGCATTTTAAGTGAATGCTAAGGTGCCATGCTCATTTAGCAAATGCCCCCACATGACTTTTAAAGTTTGCATAGAGTCTGGACTTGAATGATTTGGAGAACAATATCATTTTTATGTGTAACTGTGCACACAATCTGTACCATTTTTGAATAGGTACCTTAAAATGCCCTATTTTTTCAAGGCTATTGCAACGAAATAGATGTTGGACTCAACAGAAATGTAAGTTCTATAGAGGATAATATTCGGTAAAAACCAAATTACGAGGGCTGTTTTTTTTTCAACCTCCGAAAGGCTATATAAAAAAGGAAATTTACGTAACATAGTAATTCTACCACCAAAAGTACAGTAGGGTCTTACTTATTTTAATACATAAAAGCCAAAACTATCGAGGCATTTGTTATGTCGTAACACAAGCTTATCTATGCATGTTTCGAAGAAGTTAGCCGCCAGTGAATAGAGATAACAGGACAAGTGCCTTGATCTCCCGCTCCCTCACGACACCACTGTGAGGCGGGTGGACTAATCGCGCGGCGCACTGGCTCCCGCGTCAAGAATTATCGCAAGAATATGAATAATGAGGTACAATACTATTGAAGCGGGGGGTCCGGGGTTTCTCCCCCGGGAAAATTTGTATTTCAAGGTGGGAAATGGTGCTATTTAAGCAGTTTTACTATCTAAAAATTGATTACACAGCACTTTCTTCGCCCCCACTTCAAGGTTTCAGAGGGGGGGCAAAATACCCTTGCCTCCCCCCCTGTTGTTGCGCCCCTGAGTAGCGTAGCCAGGATTTGTGTGGGGGGGGGGGGGGGGTTAAGAAGCATGGTCCCCCCTCCCCCTATTAAAGCGGTTGGTGGGGGGGTCCTCCCCCGGAAAAATTTGGATTTTAAGGTGTAAAATTTGAGCAGTTTTCGGTACTTAACTTTAAATATTGTAATGGTAAAAATATTATTTATATTTTAATAAAAAAAATTGTTCGAGTGATGAAGTAAGAAATTACTTAAAGATATTTTAATCAATCCAAGTGCCTTGTCCACGTCCACTCAAAATCATAAATCATGCTCGAAGCTCGACAATACAAAAAAAAAAGGAATAAAAATGGTTGGGTTTCGGCAGAACTGACCTATTCCTGGAAACAGCTTGAATAGTTACCCAGTCACCACCTGCTTATAATTACCACGCTGGTAAATACAGTAGGTGTAAGATATTTGAAAACTTGGGACCCGTCACGGCGTCACAACCTCATAGCTTCTGCTCGCGACAGGGGTAGGGGAATGGAGTGGAGGGAGAATCGGTAGGGCTCGCTTACTCTTCCCCTCCAGTGCAGTGGCCGGTGATAGCAGTAAGACACCCAGGCTTTTAGCTAACCTGCTTTCAGATAAGAAAAGAAATAGGGGTTAAGGGGGGGGGGTGGTTAGAACCCCTAAAACCCCCCCTGGCTACGCCCCTGGTTATAGGCATACTAATTGGCATATTTTTTGAATGCTAATTATTATTATTATTATTATTATTATTATTATTATTATACCAGCTCTCAATCTGGGTAGTGGAATTGCCTGGAGGGGCGTACTGTATTTCATTTATTATCACTCATTATGAAATAGGCATATAGGTGAGTAGTTAAATAGCCTTGTAGTTTATGTTTTTAATGGTGGGGCGAAAAATTCATAGTAAACGTAAGTAGTGTATAATAGTATGTTCTGCATCAGGCTTCAGGCTGAGGTACCGAGGTGCCGACCGCCATATTGTATTGTGATGTCACAGCGGCCATCTTGGATAACCCAGACCTTGATCCCGGCAACCATTTTGGATCAATCTTGTTTTCTATAACTTTCTGCCATTTTGAATTAGGTCACCATTGCAGTTTTTGTTACAGCCGCCATCTGGAATTCTAATAACATATATGCCATCTTGGATTTGATTTCACAGTCATGTTTTTCGATTGTGACATGTCCGCCATCTTGGATACCGACATCTGTGTTTCTGCTGTTTACTCCTAGAACAGCACCAGTGTCGCTCTGTCTCATCACATAAGGACGATGTTCCATTACCTACCAGAGCTATTATGGTCCTTACAGACATATTAAATTAAATATTTTATGCAAAATACACTGGAAGCATTGTGACTGTAACCATTGCAGCTCTCACCTCTAGGTTGGAAAACGTACGCCTTTAACCGCACGGCCATAGATGCATTTACCAGACTGAGAATTAAATAAAGTATATAAAATATAACACATATTCAGACTTGTATTTTTTTTTAATTTGAAGGAATAATAGCATTGCCTGTTCAAGACAGAGCCGCCATCTTGTTTTCAGTACTCGCTACCAGGAGTGCTAGTTAACACATATGGCATCTGGCAAAATTACACTGATTCAATTTAATAAGGGGGGGGAGGCTGGCCGTCAAAACTCATAGTTTACAAATAGATAATTAACTGTACATGAACTATAAATTTAGCATTTTACTTTGACATAATCAAGCTGAAGTAGTGTGGGCACTGCACATCATTCCTTCCCCTCCTTCCCCCTCTTTTCTCTTCCTTTCCCCTTCCTCACCAACCTCCCCTACCTACCCCCCCCCCCTCTTCCTCCCTTCCCCGCCGCGCCACCAGCACGCTCTGACGAGTGTTGTTCCCGGCCTATATATACCCGGGCCCCAGCTTAGTCGTCGCAGTCTCTCGGTCGTCTGACTCGAAGGTTGTCACTGTGGGACCTGGCGTCGCGTTCTGGTATGTACTCGGCTGTGAAACTTAGCGTCTGTAATCAAGTTTGATGTATTAAGCTTGCCTGCGCGTTGTGGCCGGGCCTTCACCTTTGTATGTCTGCCATGTATTGTAATGATTCGTATTTGCTATCACTGTTGGACCCTTCAGGTCCATTTTGAATTTAGTTTATTTGGCTCACGCCAAGTACTGCCTGTAGCCTTGCGTAAATGTTCTGCGGTTGTATATGGGCACGCCACATTGGCATTGGACACTTCTTGTCAAGCCGCATTGTAATTGTAATTTCTTTCTTGCTGTTGCTTTCAACCTAGCGGCCCATATTATTTGTGCTACTTCTAACGCTTTGCCACCATCCCCGCTTTATCTCCACATTGTTTTAATTGTATGAACGATTGTATTGGTAATCGTATTGCATCCCGCAGGAATGCATTGCTTGTAATCAACTCATATGCATGTTTTTGCTCTATAGGCATTTTACTATAAATAAATATTTATTTTTGTCAAGGATTTATATTATTTGTTACAGCACCAGTCCCTCACTGCCGTAGGTTTTATAGGAAAAACCCCTCCTTGCTTTCTCCTTTTCAGTTGTTTAAGGCCGATACAAAGCTTTCACAAAAACTAACTTAAATATTTTAACAAGCATATTTTTAAGCTTAAACATTTGTTGGCCCAAACAGTGTGGGACTATGTAAATGTTGATTTAACAGTATCTAATCATTGACTGTTCACTGGTGGTCACTAGAAGCGGGAGAGATGTGTAGAATGCACGTCCATTCCAGAGGGAAGGGTACACATTTTGGGCGAATTTCGTGATGGGCTTGAGCCAGAGAAAAAACTGAACTCTTACGCCATCTCTTGGACCCCACTGGAACCAAAAAAAAAAAAAAGGGATCCAGTTAAGAATAGAGAATAAGTTGACAAGCGACAGGAATCGATAAGTCAGGGCAAAACTTAAGTAGGGAGCCAACCATAGGCAAAAGGGCTTAGAATTATCAACTTACCATTCTGGGGGTAGAATGATGAAAAATCACTCCCTCTGATGAGAGACAGTGGTGTGTGCGGTAGCCACACGCGAGTCATGCTAAGGGATTAGCTAGTAATTCGAACTAAAGCGACTAGCAATATAGAAATAATTTTAAAAAAAACTTAAGAGATCACTCCCGGACGACATGGAATCACATTCCTTAAGTCGCGGTCAGATAGCTTCCGAATAGAGTCGCCGTCATGAAGCACCGGAGAGAGAGACGACCACGGTGATGACAGAAGGAAAAATCAATCCATAGAGATAAGTGTAGTTAAAACATGGGCTCGAGAGCCAGGAGGCCTAGGAAATAGGGGAAATGGCTCCTCATTTGCTAGAAGGGGCACCAACCAAAATAAAAATAAAGGTGGCTGGTAGCCTAACTTAAGGTGCACCGGGAGTCATTCATGCTCTGTAAGGCAGCGCGCTTTATCGGGGTGCAGGGGAAGCAGACTCAAGGTTAGCTCACAGAAGTCCAGCAAGAGGGACTAGCGTAAGCCTGGCACTTATGGGACCTGCGGATCCGCGCTCTGTCGGGCTAAGAGAGAACTAGACAGAGATGGGGTGGCGGCCGGTAGAGGGCACGGGACTAAAGTTATGGTTTTCATTTTCGCTGCGAGATGGTGAAGGCAAGCCTTTCACCGGCCAGGGAGAAGAACTTAATTTATGGTCGCTGGGAGTGGAGGTTAAATACCCGTTCGGTGCCCTGGCTGAAGTTTGTGAAAAATATCTTAGGGCAAGGTGCCGATGCATGCCCGAAAGCCCTGGAACATTAGAATGGGGCATGACTGGAGCTGCTAACCTAAGCTGAGTTCTGGGAAGTGGGCTGCCCCGGGAGGATGCTGAGAAAAGCACTCTCAGTCACGAATTCGGACACTGTTACTGGTCGTGTTCGTGGTCCGAGGCGGGAAGAAAAATGGCTAATGATTGGTTCGCTTAATCACACAGGGTTCTCGGGTGCGGCACTGGGAAAATATCGCAGGAATCTAGTAGAAAGATTTGATCAGGATGAATTATAGGCTAACAAAGTTTGTATTAGGGAATTAAAAAAAAAATGGCGGCAATTATTTCAAATTTGCGGCACAATTTAAAAGTAATGTAAGGCTTTTTACCAACAACAAATACAGCAAAGCAACGCGTTAAAGAACTTCAGGATAATGTACACTTCACTATAACGAACATCTCCTACGGTCCCGCCAAAACACAATGCAATCATATGTAAATTATTTTCAACTATACGAATTTTCCAGCAATATTTTGCAAGAGGTTTACAAAATATTCACGTTAACGAACATGATATATACGCTGGACAATCATCATAAATACTTCCGTCTAAAAATTTTGATATGAAATGATAACGAATCATAAGAAGCAAAACAATACGGCACACAATGACAGCAGAACACATCAATTAGGTAACAGCGCTATTAATATCTAACGTCTTTTGTTGACGCGCCTACAGCGCTCCCACTTCTAGCATCTGCCGCCACCTTGCATTGGCGCGCCTGCAGCACTCCTACTTCTAGCATCCGCCGCCAAAGGCCATTTTTCATTGCGGATGTTTTGTATACACCACACGTCATATCCGTGTTGTGTGTTTTTATTTCGCGCCCGCAATACAAAATGTGTTACGTAAATTGTAAAGTATCGCGTGAGTTTTGATTTTGTGATTTTTTTGTTGACGTTTTCAAATAGTTTTGCAAAATGTTACTGAGAAAGCGGAAATCAATTGATATGAAAACGAAACTAACTTTAATTAAAGCAGTAGACAACGGGAAGAAGAAAACCGACATCTCAACAGAATTTGGAATTGCGAAATCTACTTTGTCCATGATTTTAAATCAACGGTCTAAAATTATGAAACATTATTTTTTTATCCCACAGCCGAAAACGTATTTCAGCGGCACCATATGAAGTCCTGGAGAAGCGATTGTTTGACTGGATGATGCAGTCAAGAGCATGAAACACACCAGTAGCTGGGAATGTCTTGCAGGAGAAGGCACTCGAAGAAGCCCTAAAATTGGGATTTGACAACTTTCAAGCTTCAGGTGGGTGGCTACACAGATTTAAGGCAAGGTACAACTTGAGTACCCTGAAAGTGTCTGCTGAAGCTGCTGCTGTTGATGTTACAGTACAGGAGAAATGGCAAGCCGAACTGGATTCTCTGATTTCCGGTTACTATGAGAAGACATTTTTAATGCTGATGACGTGATGAGGTGGGAATATTTTTTAATCTCCTTCCTGATAGAACTTTGGAGGTTAGGGGTCAAACATGCCATGGAGGCAAAATAAGCAAAGAACGTTTCACATTGTTTTTTTGTGTAAACAGCGATGGTTCTGAAAAAATGGAACCAATAGTTGTTGGTAAATTTGCTAAACCACGTTGTTTCAAAAATATAAAACACTTGCCCTGCAAGTATAGGAACAACCAGAACTCTTGGATGACCTCATCATTTTTTCACGAGTGGCTCAACAGTTTTGACTTAAGGATGGGTGTGCAAAACCGGAAGGTAATGTTGTTTATTGACCACTGTGCTGCTCATAATGCTAATTTGGCTGCTCTAAGGAACATCAAAGTAGTTTTCCTTCCACCAAATTGCACCAGTACATTACAACCACTTGATCAGGGCATCATAGCACAGGTGAAACGAGATTATAAAAGACAACTGGTGCAGTTTCTTCTGCGACAGATGGATTGTGGTAAAGTAGCAAGTGCTTTAAAGTGGAACATTTTGCAAGCTATCCACAGACATTGTTCGGCATGGAGCCAAATCAAGCCTAGCACTGTTGTGAATTGTTTTGCCAAGGCAGGATTCCCTGCTAGCTCAAGTGGAGATGACTGTATTGATGATGCAGATGAATGTGAAGCTGAATGGGTGGAAGTACAAAAAAAATTTGATAGCTGCCAGTCATCATTCAATGATTTTCCTACCATTGATAATCAGCTGACAACATGTCCTCCTGTATCAGATGAGACAACTTCAGAGTGTGACGAGGAGACGCCGAGGCAAACGAAGATGAGGAGGATGATACGGAAGAGGTTGAGCTCAGGCTGCCTTGGAGAGAAGAAATCTGTGCTGCACTAGATGTGTTGGAGAGGCTGTTCTTAACATCTCACCACATGGGAGTTCTCAAAATTATTGAGAAGGATGTAACTCGGGAACTGGGGGCAATGAAAAAGCAGTCATCAATTAAGACTTTTCTTCAAAATCAAAGTGAATTGTGTGTTTGTTGTTGAAATCAGTTTAGTTTACTTCATATAATTACATAGTCTTACTTTCATATTTTAGAACAGTGTTTTTTAATGTGTTCCCATGAACTTGAGTCTGCAACATTTGTTTTTAAAGAGAAGACCAGTTAAACTAGAATTGATAAATATTACATATTTTTATTCTTAATGTGTTTACAGTTATTTGCAAGTTTTCATGATTTTTTATAGTGATGAATTGAGAAATAAGTAATTTTTATACAGTTGCTAACATACTTTTTATGTTGTTAATAGGCACAACCAAAAATAATGCAATTTTTATGATTTCAGTATAAAGAACTTCACTACAACAAACCACTCCTATCTTGGGCCCTTGAAGTTTGTTGTAGTTAAGTTTTGCTGTATTTGTGATAATGGAATATCCACAAATGGTCGAATTTTAAAAAAGAAAGCTGAACAATCAGCGAATAATGTAAGTATGTCATTTCAATTATATTTTTTTTATGTAGCAACTGATCTTTACTGTTTCCCTTTTAAAACGTTTTCCCTGTGAATAAGTTTTTAGCATCCAGTCCCATGAAAAACTTCTTAACAGTGTTTTATTATTTCTGGACACAACACGTAAAATTTAGAGTATTTTGTTACAAAAATTGCAGCATAATTGCTATAGCAATTATTGGTTCCCAAAAGAAAGTAATTTTTACATCTCTTCTATTCTGCTCCTATAATGGACCAGCTATTGAGGTATTCACAATGAAAAAAAAACATGTTTTTAATACAGTACAATAATTAATTATATACTTCAATAAATACAGGGCATTATTCCAAACGCAAGCACGAGGGTTTCGTGGTGAAGACAGAGTCTCCGCAGGTGGGCCAACTGCAGCACAGCAGATACTTCTTGCAACTTGCACTTGTTCAACCTGCGAGCAAGACACGACAATCCCATAAGTCAGCCAGCCAGCAGGACCCACACAGGTGGGTAGAGGGGTTGTTATCTTCCGCTCACATGACTTCATTCACAAACATGGTGTGATGCGGGACAGTCCGCTTTTCCCATTTCAGTTTATTAACAACAAAACACACACCAGACCTCTGACTAGCCCAACACTGGTCTGGAGTGTACATACATGAACACCTAAAGAAATTTGTTGAGCACCGATTAAATCCAATACTGGCGCATGGACACATGTCATGAGTTCTTTTCCAAGCACCCAAGCAACCTCTGTCTCTCTCCAGTACTTAGGTAACTGGCAAACTATTGAATCAGCCAGCTTTCAAACAACGAACCACAGCAAAAAATTTACACGAACAAACATAAAAACATAACTACACAAATGCACAAACAGGTAAAAATAACTTTAAGTGGCTTATGCACCTTAAAGCAAGAAAATCTACAGTAACACTTAAAAAGCAAGAAACAATCTAAATTATGATCATAAAACATGTGGCAAACACATAAATACTCCTCAAAAAGAATATATAGCTGGTAATTACATAAAATCAAAAAACCATACTAAGTACTGTATATGATCTGACAACATACTAAATCTTTAAAAATTTATTAACAAGTAGGTAGGGCTGCATAGGTTATTACAACACCGTATTCACCCGCAGAAAGGCTCGCCCCTACGTATGGGTTGCATTTATAATTTTGGGCATAAAACAAACACATTTCCACCCTAAGGCTCACCCTCAAATATGGGTCACACCACATATCTGTATCCAGTAGAATACAAGTGAAGTCTTTATGGTCCGTGTCTCAGCTTATCGCAGCATAAGAAACATGACACTGATGTTGACCCTCAATCCTTTTCTCTACCCTCTCCATCCTTTATAGCTAAGGGCTAGAAAAATTAGCATCTATTTTTTTTCTCAAAATTAGCATCTATTATTTTACAAATTAGCATCTATTTTTTTGAAATTAGAATTATGATTAAGTTATACAAAACTTAAGTAATCATTTTCTTAATTTTTTTAAAAAATAAGTATTTAAGTACAGTAAGTCCTCGGTTTACGTCGGGGTTACGTTCCTGAAAACCGCGACGTAAATAGAAACGACGCAAAATGAGCCATGTTTCATGCCACCGGCCGGCCACGGCCCAAGGTCGGCCGGAAGGGGTAGGAGAAAATGCTGTGTCGTTGCGGGAAGTAGATAACACTTCTACGTGCGAGATACGTGGGTGGCCGAGCGGGCGGGCTGGTAGTATTGCATCACCGCGCGGAGAGCAGCGGAGAGCAGGAAGCGTCCCTCATGATGTATGATAAGATAAGGCGGTGAACGTGTAGCTTACACTACATAGCATAAATTAACTACCAAAGGAAACAAAGAATTATAAACGAATTATATACGGTTTTTGGTTAAAATAAAGATTTACGGTCATTGTAAACGACATTATTGTGAATCGGCGACAACTTAAATTGAAACATGAGTACTCAAACATTAGCGACGTTAATCCGAAACGACATAAATCGGTACAACGTAAATAGAGGACTTACTGTATACATATACTTACGAATAGGTAGCACTAATATTTAATTTTGTACAAAAAAATCACATTTGATTGAAGCATTTCTGTGTAAATACGGTGCTATTTCATTTCTACGACCTAGGCAGCTCACAACCGTTTTTTTCTCTCTCCCCACTCTGGTAGTGGGCTGTGGGGGCTGTGAGGGGAAGTTAAAACAAAATGGCGCGCAGTGAAATGCTCAAGCCAATAAGAAAAAGTTAAAGAAAAAAATAAAAATAAAATATCAACAAAAGTTATAATAATAAACGTATTTTCGAGTAGTTCCATGTGAGAAAGTATCAGGGGACCAGAAGTCACAGAGAGGTAGTTAAAGCGCCCCCCTAACCAGGGTTGTTTTGGCGGGCAGTGGCCGAGGCTGCAGCTGTGTTCGCACCGCGGGGGTCCCAGCCACTTTCCCCCTTCAAAGAAGTCCCGTAATAGGGTGTTCTTAAACTTCCCACCACTGCTGCTCTAATAACACAGGAAACCAAGACTTAAAAAGGCACAGACCTGTGAAAAATTTGTCCAAAGCTTAATTTTTGCACAGTGGTACAGTCGACTATGCTTAACAACATGCCAAAATTTTACCGCTGTAAACCTTGTGCGTATCACCGAAAAATTGCAGTTAATTCCTAAATGACAGCGACTTAAAAACAGTCCATTAAAATACTTCCCATTTATACTGTTTTTAACGTAGACTCTCCATAAAACTTTAAAACAATCTAGGAACATTGATGTTGAAAAAATATTTGGAATGTTATTAAAAAGATAATATATTAATCTATTAATCTTTAAACTACGTTTTTCTATCCCTCCCGTCATAATGAAAATATGATTTACACAAAACTGAAGAGCCGAATGCAAAAAATGTTTTCAGAAATGCTTTTGCGTAATATTTTAGCTTTAAAACAGTATAAATATTAAAAGTATTGCATAATAATTTGGCTCACTAGAGTACCCGAGCGTCGTAGTGGGCCGTACTGCGACAGTTCTAAGCTCTCACGGCCGGCGCAACACGCAACACTCTGCGAGGTGCCACACTCATGACACTCGGTCTTAATTAGGGATTACCAATAATATATACCTATATAATATATTTAAATACATCTATCGAGACATAATTCTTAAAAAAATTCTTTTAAGAACGCTTTTATATATTTTCTACATTTTTTATTTACATTTATGTAATAAACTTGTGATGTTGCTAGTAAAATTGCCTTCTACCGTAGCAGTAAAATTCCGTTTTGACAAATTATCTATAAATTAAAAACCTTTGTTACCTGGTAACAAAAATCGTTCCAGCTCAAGCGACTTCAGCAACCTCACAGTATGGTACCACACTACGCAGCTTGAAATGTTTCAGAGTTAACACCAATAGTACCAGATTTTTCACAAATATGCCAATTTAAAGCTTAAGAAACATGCAAAAACGTTTACTAATTTTTTTTTTTGCGTTGTGCTCTTAATGTCTGTGTATTATTTATGATTACTTCCATACATTTGAGTAAAATGTTTCCCAACTTCTATGATTATAAATGGTTATCAAAAATATGATTTTTAAATTTAATTACTTTTTCCTTTAAATATGTATAATATAGTTTTTATATTATTTTAGTATCCAAACTAAAAGTCTACTTCATACATTATATTTACAAAATGTATTTTTGTGGATCTTTACAAAAAATTATCATATAGGACTTAACTGCACGTTTTTGGTGTAACTCACAATGTATACAGCGTTAAACTTTTGATATGTTACTAAGAAACGTTTATAATTGCTCTGTACAAAGTTTCATCATTTATATAATTTTCCATGTACTAAAATATCTTCGCAACTTAAGAGCGAAATTCGTCCCGTCCCGAGTAAATTCAGCAAACACGCTGTATATATACTACACGCTACGCAGTTCGAAACGCTTCAGCGATCAGCCAGATTGAAACAATTTGTCTACAAATATACCAATTCGTAGCTAAATAATAATGTAACAACATTCATTAACGCGTTTATCTTATCAGGTTTTCGTGTTTTTATTTTAATATGTTTCAATTTTTTGTAATTTTGTAGGTATCAATACCTTTTTCCTAATAAAACAATAAATTTCATATTTAGTAAAACATATTAAATGTTTTTCGTTTTTTATATTTATGATATTTTTTAAAGTAACTTTGGTTAAGTTTGCAGACTATAATATTGACGTTTAAGGAATGCAGTATTGTAACGCACAAGGTTTGCGGAGATAATCTTTTCATATGTTACTAAAAGACCTCGATGTTACCTTTGTATTAATTTTCAATATGGAAGGAATTTCCTAAAGATTAAAAAACCTCGACTTAGTGGGAGCGAAAGTCACCTCCGCGCTTGCGGCTGTGGCATTATCACACACGTACATAATACTACTACTCTCAGAACGCTCTATAAATCCAATAAATTAAACTAGACTCTTGAAAACTATGTCAATGTAAAGCTTAAGATATACAACATAATTGTTAAAGTAATATTTACATTAGATAACAATTTTTAAGTCAATCAGGTTTTAATGTCCTCGAATTATATAAAAAAAAGTGTTTTTCATTACTTAATCATTTTATTTCTTGCCTTAACCTAAACTCTTAAAAACATAAGTGTATATAAAAGCGTTTTCAGAGTGTTTTAATAATTTTATGAAGTCGCTACGTAAAAAAGTTGGTAAATGGGAAGCATTTTAATAAACTGCTGCAAGTCGCTGCCATTTAGGACTTAACTGCACTTTTTCAGATATACGCACAAGGTCTACAGCGGTAAACTTTCGGTATGCTCAGCATAGTGGACTCTACCACTGTGAAAAAATTTAGCTTTGGACAAATTTTCCACAGGTTGAAACCTTTGTTTCCTGGGCTATAAGCCGCGTGTTTCCTTCACCTGCAGGGCATTGCTCTCACTAGAAACCTATCTGACTCACAAATAAAAAATCCTAAACCTAAAGTAAGGAAAGAACTATTCAGTTTTTAAGATTGGCCATGTATTTTGATGAATGTAATTTAGAGAATAAAATATATTTCACTGCCAAAACTATCCTTAAGTCATTAGTATGATGAGCATTATATCAAATTAGTGAAAACTATAATATTTTTAAAACCGGTAAACCTTCCATCAATTTTAAAGTACTCATACTATAAAATAGGGAAAATATATATAATTTTTAACTTGAGTATATCAAAAAATCTGATAAATTTTAAAAATCAAGATGAAATCCTTTTCGTTAACCCTGCAAATATAACTTTGTAAAAACTCATATTTCTATAATTTTGCAGGCGCACTGGCCAAAAATTTTTTTTTCGTATTAATACTACCAATATTGTACCATTATAATAAATAATTGTTAAAAAGCAGTGCTTTTAATAAGATACCCAAAGATACCCAAAGTGATAAACTGCAGCATTTAGTGAGAATAAAAAATATTGCAGTACATAAACATTTACGATGGAAACACTTAGTGACACGAATACTGAAGGAGACTGAAAAATAATCTTAATCCAAGCCGTAGATAATATTGTTAAATTATTTTTTAAAAGAACTAAACAAACCACCTTTAATGTTGAATGAACTAAAAATAAAATAATTAATCTTTAAATATAAGAAATGTGTTCAACAGCGACAGAATTAACTAGAATTCTGTATAACAAAACATTTTAATGCATGAGCTTAAAATAAGATCCAGGTTGAAAAACAAATAAACAAATCAATTAGTTTTAATAAAAATATGTTTCCGTCCGGAATTTCACTGTAGCATACTTTCTGTGAGTAGTATAGGATAGCCGGTCCGGGCACTGGGTTCTGGGTGTGGTGCCTGGTGCCGACCGCCATCTTGGATTCTGACATCATGGCGGCCATCATGGATGAGTGTGACCTTTGACCTTGACCTTGACTTTGAACTTTTAAAATTTGCCAAAATTTGCCCAAAATTCGACAAAATTATCATTTTTTGAAGAAAAAAGTCCAAAAATCTCAAAATTTGATAACTCAAAAAATAGGACTTTTAAAAACCTCAAAGTACTTTTGCCTGAGAAAGAACACAAAATCCTAAAAAAAGGCTTACGGATCCATGTCTACAGCCTGCGATAAGCCTCTGACGTCATCTAGGATTATGACGTCACCATTGCAATTCCGTTACGGCCACCATATTGTAAATCTTTATTTACTATCCGATTAAAAAAAAAATATTTTAAAATTTATAAAAAAATTAATTAATAAATTTTAATAAAAATATTTTAAAAACATACTTTTTCGACATGGAACTCGGAGTCCTCGGTTCGATCCCGACGAGTGCAAAAAAATGGCGACAGGCTCCTTCTTCCAAGGAAGCCACCGGCAGACTGACACCCACCACTTTTTTCATAGCATATATATCATCAGGTAGTATGACATCATGTCCGCCATATTGACAATACGTAATTTTTATGTTAGAAAATCGTGAAAAATTCCAAAATTCATGAAATAAATTTTTAATCAATATTCTAATTGATTCGATCGATCCCTGTCCTTCGTTCGATCCCTGGATGATGCAAAACATTTAATTTTATATAAAAAATAAGAATTTTAATAAATTATGTTCAAAATCCTAAAAGAGGCTTAAAATCAACTACTACCAGCCTCCAGTAAGACATTATGTCCACCATCTTGGATATTTGTATTTATTGACACATAAATTTATAAAAAAATCACTTATTAATCTACCTATAGAATCGATACTTGGTTCGATCCCTTGGTGATACAAAACAACTTTAATTTAAAAAAGTACTACCAGAGGTACAGGCTTGAGAAAATAAAAACACCGCAAGTTCTTTTAAAAAACAGAAAAAAATAATTACATAAATTCTACACTACTGCAAGTACAAAACAAATAACACAGAAAATATACTTAAGTCTTGTGGATTTCTCGATTTCTGCATCTGCCACCCACGAATTAAAGCGAGGTGGAAAGCCCCACCACTTAACTTAGGATCGTCCATTTCTTCGTTTTATAATCTTCTCCACCAAGTACATATCGGGATACAATGTAGGCTGAATCTCTTCGGCGAAGAAGCCGCCACGGATAGGTTTATGGTCCAAATCTTCGAAGTAGAATGTCCTAGGCTCTGATTCATTGATTCACGTACATGTGTCACACAGATAAGTTCGGGACTCCAGTTCGCAGTGAAACTTTTTATCGAATATACCTTTCTGTTTGGAGATTCACACAATGTCACCGACGTTAGCTTTAAGCTTTCGTGGATCTTTCTTCTTCGTCTCGGAAAACACTGTTCGAAGTAGGCGATTGTCCTTTACGTCCTTTGGCTTCAAATTCGTGGTAGAATGCACTGTGGAATTATACTCGCTTATTAGTTTCGGCAAGATGTCAAGCCACTTGTAATTTACATTAGCCGTGAACTGTCACCACATCTTGGAATGCAAAGTTCTGATAAATCTTTGGACAATGGAGGCTTTGATGTTACTAAATGTAGAATAGTGTTTGATGCCATACTTCTTCATCAAAACCTTGAAGGTTGCATTGAAGAATTTTTTCCCGAGGTCCATTTGCAGGTGCGACGGTACATGACCATCCCGCAAAGTATTGTCCATGGCCTTGGCTACTTCAGTTGCAGTCTTTGATTTTACAGGACTATCCCAAGCGAACTTGCTATAAACATCGATGACTGTCAACATGTACTTGAAACCTTATTTCAATTGGGAATACGGTATCATCTCAACAAGGTCCACCTAGAATAAATCATCAATTCCACGAACTATAACCCTGCCACGAAGGTATTTTCGTCTAGCAGGAGCATGAAGTTCGCGAGCGATTCCGATATGACTCATTGTATGTAGCCGGCTTCCCGCAATTCTTCAAGTATGGAGACTATTTCGTTTATGTGCGAATAGTTTCCTACACTAAGAGAATCATGTAGAATTCTAAGGCGTAAAACTAATTCATTGGGGTCGTCCCAATATACATAGTCAAATATCTGACCAATTTCTAGCTTTTTTAAACCTTCACCATGTATTGTAAGTTCACTAAAGAGATTAGCGAGAATGTCGATTTCTTTATTATCTTCGTCTTTATATACACCACTATCTGGATCGTTATCGCGAAAATGTGCATTAGTTAGCTCTAGCAGTTTTTTATACTCTTGTAAGTCTTGGTGAGAATATCCTTTAGGCTCCCTGCGAAACAGCAATTCGTACAGACCCGGAGTCCCATGTGTTTTGAACTCTTCTATGCGCATGATATTTCCTGGTAGAAAGTCTATTTCTTTAGCACCGAGGAACCACTTATTATGTTTTTTCTGTACACTCCATAGGTCATGTCATTACTCCAACTCGTAAACGATATCAGGTATGGTCGGACCATTGCATTAACTTGGTGTCCCTTTTTCGGTATTTTTTTCTTGTGCATGGACTCTGATTTCGTTAAGTCCTCTTTTTCTCGATCTGGCTTATACTTTCTCTTTCTTACAATTGGCATTTCATGTTCAACTTCTGTCTTCACAATGATGGCTGGTTCTTCCTTATTTTTAAGTTCGTCGAGGCGACTAGTGATTGGTTTAAATATCTCTTCATTTCCCATCTCACGTGCAAGTCTGGTTCGTCTAGCAAGTAGATATTTTTCACGAACAGACTGTATAGCTCGATGAAAGTCACTGGCCAGGTCCGATATTGTACTGGCTGAAAACATATTGCAAGACCTCCTTTTATACTTTTTTTTATTCATTCGCAGAAACTTTTTTCTTGTCTTTGGCTAAATCTGAATTTGTTGACAAGTGAGTTAGTGATGCTTTAAGACTACTTTGAAAAGTCCTCAAATCATCACAGATTTGTGCAATTGATACTTCGATCATGTCGCGAATTTGAGAATCTGAAGCTTCCACGCGCTGGTCGATGGCAACGAGATACTCTAGTAATTCCTTTTTCACACTTTCGACTTTCTGAGCCAGTAGTATTATGTATTTGCGGATAACTTGAGAGTAGTACGTAAATCTCGACTGCTACGACCGAAATTTGAAATGCTATGACTCATGTTTGACGATAAACTGATCGAAACCTTGTCTGTACCAACCCTTATATAGAGGCCAGTCTTTGACTATAGCCTAACTAGGAATCCGTGTTCATCTTTCCAACACAAGGAGCACATGTCTTTGAATTCCTGGAATGTCATGTCGGTGTTTACGTGGTTGTCACAAGCGTGATGTAAATTTAGTTTGTCCATGCGAAAAAGCACTATGACATTCGCGTTGTCTTGTAGGAGATTTTTTGGAATACGACTGTACGTCTGACACAGGTAAACGCAGTCTACCTTGGCGTGTCTGCCCATGGAAAAGTACTTTTGTATTATGCCTTTCTTCTCGCACCTTACATCGTCACTGAATCGACTCTCGCTTTGCTAGGAGTTACCACATCTGCATTATCATTAAATGGAAAATACTCCAGACCATCCACCGATTGTAGAACTGTAGCTAGTCGCTGGTACTTTGGTTGTTGCAATGATTTGGAATAGATGTACACATTTTCGAATTTAAGACCTTTTGGTTCCTCTAATAAACTCAGTAGAATGCACGTTTTACCGCAGTTGGACGGACCTGCCATTATGCATCGTACGGCAGAATGCAACAGTAAGCCATGTCATGATTCACGACAGCTAGTTTCATCGTCTTGCTTAATGCGCACGGGCAAACACATTTCTTGCTTGACGACTTGCATTGTACTGACGAAATTGTATAAAATCAAACACATTTATACTTTCTGGTCAGTTGTGCGCAATGACTCCAAGAGGTAAGAACAATAAACACATCGGTGCAGGACTCGTGAACTTGCTGATAAACAATCTTCCATTCGAGCTATACATTCCCGGCTACAGATTCTTAAGCCCTAAGGCACTAAACTAGCGAAAAGGTTAGCTCGCGGTGATGTGGCCATTAATTATCTCGACGAAAAGTGCAAGCAGCACGATATTGCATATTCATTAAGCAAGGATCTGAAATCCAGCCACCGGGCCGACGAGATATTGGCACAGGAAGCCGAAGATATAAGTAAATCGTCGAACGCGGGACTAGGAGAGAAAATCGCGTTCTGGGGCGTTTCCAAAATCAAGAAGGCAAAGACCAAACTATAAATGGGTGCTCGTCGAGCCAGCTCCATCAAGTCAAAGTCTAACTCACGCAAGACCAAACACAAGACTGGTGCAGGCGTGCAAAAAGCCAAGCAAAAATTACAGACTCTCGACAAGAAGGTTATAGGAGGATTTCTTCCTTTGCCTGCATTGGGTGCTCTCGGCGGCCTCATCGATGCAACGAGTGGTATAGTGTGGGCAGTCAATACTTCGAAGAATTAGCACAAGCAACGACACAATGCCAGCATGGAAACCATTACCATGGGTAAAAAAAACGGCGCAGGACTCTACTTGCAACCTCACAAATCAGGTCGAGGCATGAGAAAGAAAAGAATGAAAATATCCTAAGTTCTTTGCCGAAACATCCACTCACCAATATAGATTTAATCAAGTACGCACGCAAACTGAAAATACCACATTTCCAAGGCGTTTTCATGCGAGACACTTTGCCCAGCAAGCCAAAGACACGTGAATGTGCCATAATTAATTTAGACACGTCGGCAGATCGTGGCACGCACTGGGTGGCGTACATAAAGTCTGGAAAAATGGCCGAGTACTACGATAGTTTTGGAAATTTACGACCTCTGCCAGGACTTAGGCGGTACCTGGGCTGGACCACTACATTGTTCTACAATTACGAAACCGAATAGTCACCTAATCAAACAAACTGCGGACACTTGTGTGTTCTCTTTTTAACTAAAAAAATTAGCTGAAAAAATCAATTGCTACTTAAAGGTTGTGCAGTGATGATAATTTAGTAGTCATGTCGATAACACTTACCTTGACAGGTCACGCATCAGAGCTGCGGGCGGTTCATTTCCCGCCTCTGGATTTAGACGGAGAATGGTGTATCGGACTCGTAGATTTTCAAACATATAATGCCATACCGAATATCGACGAGGATAATTACAAGATCTGCTTCCTGAAAAGCGATGGGACCACTCATGAAATACAGTTACCTGTTGGCTCTTACGAAATTGACGACATTGCAAATTACATAAGGGATATGTTACCACAGGATGTAGACTTTCAACTGCGTGGAAATCCAAACACTCAAAAAAGCATTCTAACATGCAGTGAAAATGTCGACTTTACGAAACATGTTACCATAGGTAAGATGCTCATATTAGAATGAAATGTGTATGATACAGGAAGAATGTACGAATCTACATGTGCAGTAAACATTTTACCTGTGTATGTCATAAGAATAAACTGTAATTGGGCAAGTGGAACATATCTCAATGGAAGTCTAAGCAACGTGCTGCATGAGTTTTCGCCAATGGTCTCACCAGGATATAAACTGGACCAGGTACCACAAAGAACTATTTACATTCCAATCGTCGTGAAATGCGCACATGAATTCATCGTCAGAATCGTTGACCAGCGAGGACGACTGGTGAATTTTCAAGACAAAGAAATTCTCTACAATACATCGGTGCATTAACACCTGACAGCATAAAGTATCTTCTTAGTATTGGACAAGTGCCGAATAAATATGGAAGACGAAATCCTTAACATGGAAGATCTGGTCATTTTTGATGACAGCATTATGAAAATGGAATTGCACGAGTACCAGCCTTTCCTGCTCGGACCGTATGCACTACCATCAGAAGTACACATTGCTGTACAGCACCAATATATTTGTACTTTACCTTCGCAGTCATTTCTGCATATAAGAGGCACGCTGACAAAAGCGGATGGTACGCATCCGACATTGACGTCAATATCCTGCAATGGTATTCTTCACCTAATCGAGTGTATTACATATGTACTCAATGGCATCGAGGTAGACCAGACGAGAGATGTAAGCATAACATCTGCAATGAAAAATTACCTTTCGCTCACGCCAAATGAACTGTCTGCTGCAAAGATGGCCGGTTGGGTTCTCGAGGAAGAATATAAGCTTCTGGTTTATGCCGAAGGGAAGTTCGAAGTTTGTGTTTCTCTGACAATGCTTCTTGGATTCGCTGAGGACTACAAGCATATAATTATTATTCGAAACAAGAGCTCGTACTGCTTCTAGCACAACATGCACATTAATGCAATTGTCGCAGCTGCAGAAAACCCTCAAGATGTCTCGCTAACACTACAGTCTAACGAGTGGATGCTTCCCCACATCCAAGTGAGCACCGTTGAACGAGTCAAGATGTTGAAGAACATAGAAAATGGCAAGAACTTGATGTGCTATTCCGATCCTGGAGCCTGGAAACTTATCCTGGCTTGCCTCATAGTCAGCATATCAATTGGATAGTAAAGTCCAGCTTCGCTACGGAAAAATCAAGATACGTCATCGTCGGGCTTCAGAAGATCGTGGAAGATTTCTTCTCGCATATCAAATGTACTGCAAGTTTCAGCAAGCTTACTATGGGCGGAGACAGTCACCGATACTGAGTCCCGACAGTTTCAAGATCAAGGCTCCTTTAATGGTGTTTGACGTTTCCAAACAGGATGATCGAATAAATTCAAACATCGACTGTAGGATCGAGAATACGACTAGTGGAAATTTCCACCAAACACCTATGCTTTTTGTCTGATACTTCACGATCGGCTTGCATCGTACAATTGTCGAGACAACTTGTGAAAATTCTGACATAAATACTGTTTCGTTTTCGATAATAATTCAGTTACGACCGAGCATTGCTAGCGACAAGATATACTGCAACCTGCAAAGTTTCCAGAGTCAAAATGGATTCGTGCTCAAGGAAATTAGTGTCACCTCCGGAGAAAAGACTCGAACTCGCACGTTCCGACCTCCGTATCCCTGGAAATTATTAGACGAAAAAAGTAAACGCACGAATGAATGGCTATGTAAATACTACCATGGCCTGGAGTGGGACGAAGGTAAAATTCCGTACCACCAAGTGAAAAAAACAATTGAAGATTTATTATTTCAAAAGGAAATAATTTATGTTGCTGGACCTGAGCAGAAGAAATGGCTGAGCAAGTTGTGTGATGTGTCAGTTGAAATTGTAGACCTACAGACCGACTACGGCTGTCCTTCCCTGATTATTCTTGTCAATATTATGATGGTTTTCTCCGTGTGCTCCTGATTATTCTTGTCAATATTATGATGGTTTCCTCCGTGTGCTCCTGATTATTCTTGTCAATATTATGATGGTTTTCTCCGTGAGCTCCTGATTATTCTTGTCAATATTATGATGGTTTTCTCCGTGTGCTCCAGATTATTCCTGTGGTTTCTTTAAGTGCTTCTGTCTATTCTGAGTAACCGCTCTCTGCATAAAGGATTTTTTTTACCTAATGAGTCATGACATTTTATTTGGAGTTACATTTAATTCGAGAATTTCTGCTACTAAATCAGCACTTGCAGTTTTCTTTACCAGGTGCAAACAAAAAATAAATAACCATTACTCAGTCAAATACCATATCATGAGACATCTGTGAAGATCTATCATGAAAGAACAAACTTCCTTCTCCTTGGAGTCTAGCGAAGCCATCCTTCTATTGCGATCGTTAGGTGAGCATCCCGCATCCCACATAAAAGAAATAAATAATATTTACCTGTAAGCAACATGTGGTGTCATCTGTTGACAATAATCGACACTACTTAAAACAGGTTATTTTGCATGAGATAAATTAACTCTCACCACTGAATGGTGCTATTGTAGTAGTTAGTCATGTAGTTTCGTAGCCATGCGACCTTTTAGCCATGCAGTCTCGTAACCATGTGTTCTGGAAGCTTTGTAGTCCTATAACCTCGCGATCATGTAACCTTGAAGACTCGCAATCGCATAGTCTTGTAACATCATGGCTCGTAGTCTCGTAGTCATGATGCATTGGAGCCTCGTAGACTTGAAGCTACGTAAGCAAGTAGCCTTGTAATCTTATAACATATTGCTGATGGAGCAGTTGGAGCAAAAGAGAAAATTCTGTCAAAGACAGATGCGGCAATTGGAGCCTTGTAGACGTGTAGCTTCGTAGTCAAGTACTCATGAAGACTTGTAATCTTGTATCCTCGAAGTCACGTAAACTTGTGTTCTAGAAGCTTCGTAGCTCTGTAGCCTTGCAGTCTCGTAAACTTGAAGATTCATAGTCACATAGCCTCGTAACCTCATGGTTCGTAGTCGCGTAGTCATGTAATTTTATAATATAATGCTGCTGGAATAGTTGGAGCTTTATACACTCGAAGGTAGTTTTTGGAGTCTTGTAGACTCGTAGAATTGAAGCTTTGTATCCAAGTGGTCTTGTAGCCTTGTCGCCTTGTAGACATTTGGAGCCGAGTAGACTTGTATCCTTGTAGCTTCATAGACACGGAGTCTTTTAGCCATGCAGTCTCGCAGCTATGTCTAACTCGTAACCAGCTAGATCCTTTTAGACTCGTAGCCTTGTGGCATCATAGTCTCTTAGACTCGTAGCATTCTAGCCAAATATCATTGGAGCTGTTGAAACAAAAGGCAGTTGGAGCCAATGACTGTAGGAGCCAATGACTTTTGGAGTCAAAAAACTGTTGGAGTCAATGACTGATGGAGCCAATGAATATTGGAGCCAATGAATATTGGAGCCAATGACTTACGGAACTACAAACTGATGGATTCATAGATTGATGGAGACATTATATCCTAACTTAACACTGACGATCGCATCCTACCGAGTTGAATGCAAGTGAGAATTTACCTCCTTTTCGTTAAATGAGCTTTCGTTTTGTAGAATGTGCTTCCTTTTTATTGATGGTGTGTTAAAAATGTGCTGCTTTTTAATTGTGCTTCCAAATGTGCTGCCTTTTTAATTGTGCTTCCAAATGTGCTGCCTTTTTTTATGGTGCTTCCAAATGTGCTGCCTTTTTTGATTGTGCTTCCAAATATGGTATCTTTTTGATGATGGTGCTTCCAAAATGTGCTGCCTTTTTTGATTGTGCTTCCAAATTTGCTGCCTTTTTGTTGATGGTGCTTCCAAATGTGCTGCTTTTTTGTTGATGGTGCTTCTATTTTTAATGATGTTTTGACTCTAGTATTATAGTAAATTGTTCTTGATTTGACTAGCATATTATTCCATCCAGTGCATGTATATAAGCGAGTCCTAGACAGTAGGACTCTCAGTTTGTTACTGACGTCGACGGTGTAAGGATCACCTAGTTTGTTTAATCTGGTGCATAAGTCGTGTCAATTAGCTGTTCTTGCGAACTCGATTGCATCTTTACCGACTTTAACGATGGAGGTTGTACCATCGACTACGGGAACCATGACGTCAGCGACGACGGTGGTGGAGCAGATCCCGTTGGCAACGTCGATGTCAACACTGGAGGAGACTTCGATATGTGCTGTTCCACCATCAGCTTTAGTTTCATCATCAGCATTGAATACTTCAATTAATGAAGAGCGTACATTGTGTCAGTGCAAATACTGTGACGCATCATTTACTATCACCTCAAATGCTCGCAGACATGAAAGAAGCAGTTGTTCTAATAATGTTAAAAGAATGCAATTTCAGTGCAATAAGTTAATAAACTAATTTCACGTCTTGATAGCTTACATCGTCATTATAAAAAATGCTCCGAGAAAGTTAAGTGCAAGTATAATGAACATGGTTATTGTTTTGACTCATAGGTTGTACCAGCTAATGAGAATATATAAGTGAGACCCTGGTGATATGAACTTCAGTCCGTCTCTGGCTACGGTGATGAATGGATCGGATAGTCAGACTTGACTAACGTAATATACCAGTATCTAGCTATTCTTGAGAACTCGATGGCATCATTACCACTATCAACACCGACCTGGATCGAAGGTCTACCATCATCAGTACAGAGCCTGATGACAACGTCGTCTACAGCTACACCTACTCTCTCAGCACAGCAGGAGATTTCGACGCGAGCAACATCTTCCGCAGAGCAGACCTCAAAGGCTTCAGAAGTTAACATATCAGCAGTGTTACAATGGTTGTCAACAGTTCCAGTGACATTGATGAAGGAAGGGACATCCAACGGTGTTCCATCACCCAACTTTATGTACTGTGAGAAGATCAAAAACTTGAAATTACAGGATTATGTAATACACAATTGTAATAATAACTCTGAACGCATTAAATATCAGTGCAACAGGTGTTTAAGCAAGTTTATGCACTATGGAAGATTACAACGACACCTTAGGAATTGTGATAGACTGGCTGTACATTCATCAGAATCAAGCTGTATATTTTGTAACAAAACATTAGCAAATATTGAAAGTGCTAAATGACATGAAATATATCACTGTCCTTTTAATGAAATCGATAATTCGTCTTTGTGTGAAAATTGTGGTGTACCAATATGTCGACCTGATAAACTGAATAGACATTTAAGGACATGTAAAGGACTTAGTCCGTAAAATAAGAAGACTGTTTGAATCGAGAAATCCACAAGACTTTAGAAATGTGTCTGTGTTTTTTTTTGTACTTGTAGTAGTGTACAATTTATGTAATACAAATTTTTGTTTTTTAAAAGAACTTGTGGTGTTTTTATCTTACCAAACCTGTCACTTTTGTGGTATTTTTTTAATTAAAGTTGTTTTGTATCGCCCAGAGATTGAACCAAGGACAGGAATGAATCATTTCCTTAATGAGTGAATTTTTTGATGAATTTTGGAATTTTTTCTGAATTTTTAGCATTGAAATTGCAGATTTTCAAGATGGCGGCCGTAACGAAAAGTGCAACGGTGGTTTTAAAGATTTTTATTATTTAATTCGATTTATTAATTTTTGTAATGATTTTTAAAATTGTTCCCGCTTTTCTAAAATAAAAATTACGGATTTTCAAGATCGGGGACATGATGTCATACTACCTGATGATATATATGCTATGAAAAAAGTGGTGCGAGTCAGTCTGCCTGTAGCCACTGTAAGGGAAGGATCGGTCGCCATATTTTTTTTTGCACTCATCGGGTTAGAACCGAGGACTCCGAGCTCAATGCCGTAAATGAATGTTTTTTAAACTTTTTTATTAATTGAATTTTTTTAAATTTTTAAATATTTTTCATTAAAATTGGATCATAAATAAAGATTTTAAAGATGGTGGCCGAAACGGTATTTGCAACGGTGACATCATAATCCAAGATGGCGGTCATGGTATCGTTATTCCTAGAAATGGTTTATCGGAGGCTGTAGACAAGGATTTTTAAGTCGTTTTTAGGATTTTGAATTTTTTCTAAGGCAAAACGACTTTTGAGGTTTTTCGAAATCCTTATTTTTGAGTTATAAAATTTTTTGAGATTTTTTGGCGGGATTTTTAAAAACAATTGAAATTTTGGGCAAAATTTGGGCAAATTTTGAAGGTCAAAGGTCAAGGTCAAGGTCAAAATCAAGGTCATGGTCATCCAAGATGGCCGCCGTGACGTCAGAGCAATCGGTCATTGACCCGGCACAGATACCACCGCCAGACGCCTGGCGCCGGACCGGCTATTACACACTACTATTGACTGTTTATTTTCTTGGTAAAAAATTAATTAAACTGTCACCAAAATTTTAGATAGGCTTGTGATCATACGGTGTAAGTGAATTTTAAACACAGACTCCAGACGAACAAATTGAACACTTTCTTCATGAGTTTCTTCAATGTATACACTGTATATAAAATTGCTGTTCTTATTTATATTTATGCAATTGTTTCGCTTTCCAGTTTTTAGCTGAGAACAGCTTATAAATTTAACGCGGCCGGTACGCATAATTATAACAAGAATAAATTAATTAATATTTAAAAAAAATAAACATGCTTTTGTAGCAATAAAAACTAAAATTAAAAAGAAATAAAATTTAATTATAATTGGATTCAAAAATGATAGGAAGTCTCAAAAATGTAACATAAAAATAAAAATGTGTGGTGCTTGATAGCATATCATTTGACTTGAACTTCTTATCTCCAGTTATTCTGAAATTTCATGTCTTTATAAAATTTTAAATGTAATGCTTTATATGATTTGATTTTTATTTTGTATCTGTAGCTATTAATAATTGCCAAATCATTATAAATACGTAAATAGGAAGGTTGGTATAAGTTGACTCTAATTTCATATAGTCATTTATTCAGCCATTCAAATTCATTTCCTACATTTCCTCACTTTTAATAACGTTACGTAAACCTAATACAAATCTGGCCTCAGCCCTCTATTTAGCTCGAAGCTTTCGCTTTCTTTTCTAGCCCCCCTGTCTTTGAAAAGACTCTTTCACGATGGAGCGTCCAGCCCCCACCCCCCAAGGGTCGCGGACATCTTGCTGTCAACCTACCTCCCATGGCATTATGAACGCCGGATACTTCGTCTCTATATTTTGTGTTTTAGAGGATTCGATCGAGCGAGATTATTTTTTTTATTTATTTGTTCATGCATCAATCAAACTCTGATGTATTTATTTTAATATTTTTCTTTTCTTATCCATAAGGCTGCGCAATGTAACTACAGATAAAAATACTTATGTGTAACAATGACTTAAGCTATATCAGAACGTTCGCCCCGAGTATTTAAGTTGTAAACAAAAAACATTGAAATATTAAATCATTTAATGAGAGTATAAAGGCAAATAATATGCTAGGAAAAAGGAATTGTAAATAGTAATCAATAAAACCTATTTTGTGTGTTTTAAAATTTATTCGTTTACATACATTTTCTGAAATTTGAAAACTGGATTGTTCAAAATACGAAGTTTTTTATGTGATGAAAGTATAATTTCTTTTAAATACAAATTATTTTAATGATGTTTATTTAGTTTGTTATAGATTCGTTTTCTTTTTACCAATTACTGGTTAGTTATCAGCAATAGTTACGGCGCAATTAGTGTCAGCGTACCTACAAAACTTAGCCTATTTCCAGGAAAAAAGCAAGCACGTAAGCGAATATAGAATTTAAAAACGCAAGAAAACTAACATTTGGTACAATAAATTATAGTCAAAATTTCATTAAGTTGTCAAACAAAATTGTTGTTTATCTTTAGTAATGTAAATTTGATAATTGAAACATTTATATTAAAAAATTACATGGTTTTCAATAGTACTCTTTTTACTTTTACAGTATACCCTTCTACCGCAATCATAACAAATTTTTGTTATGCGTTTTATTATACTAATATATTCTTTACTGTTATTTACAAAGCACAAAATTGGCAAAATCAAAACCATCGTAACCATTCCTTACACCAATTTGTATTTAATTAACTGGGCTATCCGATCTGTTATCCACACTTTTTGAACCTCTTGACAAAACACTTTTTTTTTTATGTGCCAATACGATTTATCTGAGAAAAATAAAGTAGCATAACGATTGAAGTTTAACGAACATTTATTACAAACCAATCTTTTTGAACTTCAAATTCTATACACATCTTGTAAACAGTACAACTATTTCATTTTTACCGGGGTGGGTAATGTTTAGTCAACATGAGATCGTTAGAGACAGAAACACACATTAATACTAATCAGGTATATTGCAGAAGGTATTGGCCATGGCTTGCAAGTAAAATCTACCTCTTTTTATACCTAAAGTAATTTACAGAAACCATGGAAAACATGAATCGGTATGACTGGTTCGGAATTCTAACCCAGATTTTTAATACCGCGTCACTTGGCTTTATTGGCAATGATATATCACCTCAACATTATTATAAAAACATGACAAAATGAAAAAAAAATTCCTTTCGGCACCTCCTACAGGCGTGAGTAGATTTCTAAGGAATTATTTATTTTGGAAATGTTCTGGAATCTTTTACAAATTCCTGGAACAATTACAAATTTTAATGTACCTATTATATGAATTATATGTTCACCAATATTTAAAAATAATAAATCGATTAAATATTTTCTCATACTCCAAGCAGTGAAAATATATTAAATGTTCTTTTTCTCAACTGAATGCATCCAGCATTGAATGTATAAACTAATTTATTATTATGCCTACTGGTAGTTATGCAATTGGTTAAAACCTTCAAACAGTTTTTTTTTTCATCATTCGCACAAATACGTGGTCGCATGAAAATTTTCTTTTGACAAAGATTTGAGGTAACAGTCAGATAGTCAAAAATAAATACGACTAAAATTTTTAATTCGCTCCTTTATTTTTTCAGCCCTCTGCAACAATGACTCGTATTATCAAAAATATTTTTAGATGAAGTTTTGAATAAAAATTATAAAATGAACTCACAATTTGAACGGATTTGATTGTGAACCTATTAAGGGAGTTACGATTTTAGTTGTAATTTAACCTCTCTTTTTTCAACCCCTTGCAGCAACAGTTCATATAATCAAAATTAGTTTCAGTCAAAAGTTTTGGGCAAACATTGTAAGATTAATAAAAAATTCGTACGGATTCGATGTTGTGCGTAGGAAGGGAACTTTAATTTTTTCGTCCTCCGACGCTTGTTTATGCCAACCCTGGCAGTAATAGTTGGTCGTATATATTTTTTTAATAAAACATGTTATTGTATAGTAATTTAAGGTTATAAAAAAGTATTCAATATTGTACATGGTACGAAATTATGAGTGTTTTTATATCCAAACCATAATTATTTAAAAAATTTTCTAACCCCTGCAATAATGGCTCGTCGCATAAAAAACTGTTTCAAATAAAAGTATTTAGATAATAATTATAAGATTGATACATAATTCGTACGTATTCAATGTTGTGTATACGAGGGAGGAACTATAATTTTGTACTATATATGTATATATACTAAAGTTTGAGTTGACAATCGATTTGGTGTCTATGGACCATGAAACGAGAAAATATATAAAATTTGCCATGGATACGAGTACAATAGGCGGTATTTCCTTTTAAATTTACCTTAAAGTGAAACTCATACCATAAAAAGACGCATAGGTATATTCACTTGAGTAAAATATTTAATTAAAATAAACAACCTGCCTTAAGTTTCTCCTTTATAAATTAATTATTCGCGACGGTAATTTTTTAGTTTGAACATATATATTTTGACACAAATATACTTAGTTGCTGTGACCACTACAGCAGCTCAATAATTTCAGTTCTGACGAGTGTTGTGTATACTGCTACATTTGTGTTTTGAGACATTTATACTGTTAACTTGATCATTTGTTAATAGTTAAGCAAAGAGAGAAAACATTTAAAATGGAACCATATATCTAAATCTTTAAGCAATAATGTGTGTAACGGTGAAATGATACATAATATAAAATTCGAACCTGATAACTTTGACAAATTTTATAAAAATATTAAAACGTTTTTCTTATTTTATATATTTTTTCAAACCTTTGAAGAACTTTCCTTAGCGGAATGTTAAACCACAGACCAGTATCCTAACATTTATGTAGGTAATTCAATGTATAAGCAAAATAGTCATATTAAAGGATTTTTTGGTGATACAAGATTATATATATATATATATATATATATATATATATATATATATATATATATATATATATCCACACACATATATTTGGATATAATGTTTGATTGTATTCATTATTAAAAAGAGTAAGTACAAGTAGAATAATTATTTACATGAGTTACAAAATATAAAAAAATCTTAACTGCTCTCTAATAACTTATGACGAAATTAAACTATAAGGGATAAATAACTTGAATTTTTTAAGTTCATATATAAAACTGTATAAACTATTAGCATAATAACGCGTTGGTTTTCAGCAATAGTTACGGCGCAAATAGTCAGTGTACGTACAAAATGTATTTCCAGGAAAAAAAGGCAAGCGCGTAAGCAAATATAGAATTTCAAACTGCAAGAACACTAACGTTTGGTACAAAGTGCGCATTAAATATCGAGACTATTATACATCGTGCCAATTTTTAAAAGTTAGATAGTAAATATTGTAACTAATAGAAAATAAAATATAGTTACAATGTCTTGACCAGATTTAAAGTAATGTATGTATTTTTAATGCTTTGATACTGACTCTAAAGAAATTAAATTTTTCATCCAATTTAGATATCTATTAAACAGAAAAAGACAACTGAAAAAAATGTGTACCTAAGGCCATTTAGTAAAAATTAAACTTCAAAAGCTCTGTTACTAACAAAATTTCACGAAATATTGATAAACATAAACAATCAGTGACGTTAATAGTTTTTTATTTAAACTATATCAACATGCTGGTAGTGGCACAGAAAGCTGCGCTCACCTCTCGCAAAGTTCTGAGCGCCTGATACCCAGCTCGCCTGAGCGCTCCAGCGCTCGGGCCACCCCCAGGGGTCCCGGGGGAGCTAGCCAATGAGGACAATGGGGCGGGCCCATACTTGGCAGTAGGTCTCGTGGAGGGAGTTCAAAGCAGTGAAGGGGAAACTGTCGGTGATCTGCACAGGTCGTGCATCTGCGAACCGACCGTAAATACCACCAAAAGCATTTTGGCTTGTAAAATTTGTAATAAAATATTTCTAAAAAAAAATTATATTACTTCAAACTTTCTTGTAACCTTACAAATAAAGACTTCCTAATTAAGATTTTTTAAAAATTAGGGACAGTTATCACACTGAAATGAAAGTGCTGTGAAAAGTTTAGCATTACTTTCTTGAGTTTTGTTCTCCTGTATGTTACATTATTGTAATGGGATAAAAGTCTTTTGCTGTGAACTATGTTTGTTGGTGTCGAAACAGCTTGAAGACAGAGTTTCAAAAACGCTCCATAATCTGTAGAAACAACATGTAAGATTCACTCCACATCCACATTTTCCTCTTTCTTAACAGCATTTTCAGCCAAACATTCGATTTCTATGTAACCCCTGAAAATATCAGTCTGGGGTAATTTTAAAAATCTTCTCATCATTGTTATTTCTGCTTCTCTCTCATCTTTGTTGTACAGAACATTTTGGGGTTGACGGCTTGTGCAACATTTTGGAAGTATTCCCTACTTAGATCTTTTCCTTCAACTTAGAAAGTTTGAGTCTTGCTGAACGTGCCGCTTTTTTTAATGTATCAAAAACTGAAGCTTTTCCCAAGACTATCTTTGTTCCTGGCAGAAACTTCCCCAAACCCAAGTACAGTGTTTCCAACTTTGGGTACAGAAAAAAGTCAACAAATCCACCATTTCATTAGCATGCTTCTTTACAAATGCTGCCTGAGCTGTGACACATTTTACCTCCTGTTCACTGTTGCCAATGTTGTTTATTTCCTTCATTTCTGGACTTTGAAGAACTAACATCATCTGTGAAGTAATCAGCTAAATAAAAAACCAAAAAAACCAGCTGTTCCAACAGGTTAACAATGGGGATGGAAACAGCTTAGCTGGTTTGTCATCTCCATGTGTTTCTGTCAAGTAGGTAGTTGAGGTACTTGTACTTTCCTTTTTCAGTGTTCAGAAAAGCACTCTTTACAGCAGTGACTACTTGATTTAAGTATGCCATTTCCAAAACCCAAGCATTGCCTACCAGACAGATGCAAATGATCACCTAAAGCTTGTGATGTTTGGAAACAGAGAGTCACGTATGCTGTACCATCAGTGACAAACACCTGCACAGTTTCATACTGGAGTTTGTACTTGGCAAGAGCATCCAGCATTGCCCCGAGAGCAAATAGTTGCACTGCATGCATCTATTCTAGGTGGGATACGCTAGTGTGCCGCCAACTATAAGTTTTGGCACAATTTTAAATTTGAATATTTTTAACTTAAATAATGTCACCAGTCTTTTCTCTGTTGCAAGAACTTAAACTTTTTCATCCTCCTGTACACTCCCATCCAACCTTTGTCAGACTTATCTCCCCAAGTTTTCCCAGCTCTAGATCTGATTGTGCCTACTATTCAATGACCCAGCAGGGCGATTCTATTATTCCCGCCTTGGCGCACGGATGTCTCCTGTAATTTTTCCCCGATTCGTGACGAGAACTGCTAGGACCTGCAAGCTCTTAGGACCGGGCAGTTCCTAGACCTCGCCTGACGCGAGCACTCCTTGGCATGATCGCAAATCATCTTCGCCAAAGTATAGTCACGCCTACGGGTCTTGTAGACCGCCTTTCCCACTGGCATCGCAGTTTTAACCCCTCCCCCCTCTCCAGGTTTTCCTGGGAACACCGCCCCGGGTCTTTGACCGGCTGCTAACCCCGGCCAGGCTCAGCCTGTCCCCAAGGCCACGACAGTAGTACATGAAGTACATACTTATGCCATCTAGCTGTAGTTTTGCAAATCTGTTCCCCTGGGAGTTTGAACGCCCGCAGAACGCCTGCCCTCTGGCGTCTCTCACAGTAACCAGTCCACGTAGTTACTTCACAGGCCACCAGAGTGCTGGCTCAGTCAGCTCCATAAGCCTAACACTGCTACCAACCAACTCGCGCAAGTCGATCTCTACTCAGTTCAGCCACACCTCAGTAGGTCGCGCTGACATCGGGCAGTACCAACAACTTCGAAATATCGAAGTCTGCCTTCCTCGACAAGCACCTCGGTAATGTTCGGAACCTTTCAGTTCAAGAGCCGAAGCCACCCCACCTTTCTTTCGTTAACGACGCTTTTAATTACGAGTCTCGGCCGTCCCTAACTTACTGCACTGCGCGCCGTGATTCAGGACTGACGGCATAGAACCAGACATCAACGGGACGCCTCACCGTGTTGTTCTCTTAAGACGTGATCAGATTAGACAAGGGATGTTTCCCAACATAGAAGTGTTTAGGCGTTAGTCAGTCAACGTAAATCTAGCTAAAGTAGTCATCGTAGATATTTATTTTTGAGAATCATGGATTATCCGCGTCGCGCTCACCTGCTCAACCAGCGGGCAGGCCCTGGAAGACATCACCCTGTTTGACAGGGACCAAGTAACAGAGTACAAGTGCTGGACCAAGGACCGGATCAGTCTCCATCGGGGCAGATGACCCAGGCTCTCCGACATCTCGTCAGCTGTCCCACTACATCCCACAATCTCCAAATCGCCAGCCTTTCAATGTTTTAAAACGTTTTTCGGACTAGCATCTAACCACGACGTTTCTTCGATCTGAAATCAAGAACCTGACTACGATAATTTAATGTGTTTACTTATTACGAAGTTTAATTAAAAATTGTTAAATATACTTATGTTAATTCTCTAATAAGGGCCGGCCCATTCTTGTATTAATGTTATCTCAATTCCATGTTGTATATGCTTTCTGTTAATTAACTCGCATGATGTAGCTCTATATTATGACAAATAATAAAAAGTACAATAAAGTAAATTAAAGAAGCTACCCAGGGGCGACACTTTTACAAGTAAATACAGTAGTATGTTTAGTACAAGAAAGATGTATATTATTACAATCTACATTTGAAGAAGTATCAAAACAACAATTAGATTTCAAGTATTTAGGAAGAAATAATGTAATGTAAATACAGTGTTAAGCTGTCACTAGAAGACTGTGCCGAGCTACTATGAGGCAGTGTGGTGTCGCGCCGTGTCGGGACATGTCACATCACATCTTGTCCGATTTTGTGTGCGCCCAGCCTTAATTTAATCCATGAGTTGCAAGTCTAAAGTTTGACGTCATCACTACATAGTATAAAACAAAGTCGCTTCCCACTGTCTGTCTGTCCCTATGTACACTTAGATCTTTAAAACTACGCAACGGATTTTGATGCGTTTTTTTTTTTTAATAGATAAGAGTGAGTCAAAAGGAAGGTACATATGTATTATACATGCATAATATAGTAGAGAAACACTGATAATTTTAGAGGTTTCTAATGTGATGTCGTAAATAAACACATTTTTTTGCGCTTACATTGCAAACGCTGGCTGAACCCTACAAGATATATCAAAATAATGTACTACAGTATTGTACAACTTAAAAAGGTCTAAAAAAAGTCTGCGATGGTATAAGTCTATCTCTTAGGGATAACCAACAATAACCATTTTTATCCTTTACTTTTTACGAGAAATAATGACTTATTTACGAAGCGATATCAAGCAAAACAGCAGTATGCAAAAATTGAATCTGAGAGATTGGCCTACATCCGTAAAAATCAAACAAAATTGAGAGCAGAAAATTATTATTATATCAATGTTATATAAAGACATGGTGTATTTAATTTAGTATCAGCATGCACCCGTGCAAAGCCGGGGTGGGTCGCTAGTTCTGACAACAGACCAAATCTGACACTCATCATAATACATGAATGTGAGGGAGACCTGGGAGCGGCAGGCAGAGGTGGTGCGTGGCGCACACGCAGTCGGCGACGGTGCGGCGCAGCAGGCCCAGCTCCAGCTCGAGGCGGTCCGCGTAGCTGAGCAGGTGGGCGCAGCGTGCGCACAGCACGGAGCCCGGGGGCGGCCGCAGGCCGGCGCGCCCCGCCAGCACGGCCAGCCGGCGGCACAGGGGCGCGCGCGAGGCCCCCGCTGGCCCCGCGTGCCGCCCGCACAGCACGCAGCCGTGGGGGCCCGCCTCGCGCTGCGCAGACACACACCGCTGGGACGTGGCACAGGGGCGCGCGCGAGGCCCCCGCTGGCCCCGCGTGCCGCCCGCACAGCGCGCAGCCGCGGGGGCCCACCTCGCGCTGCGCACAGACACGCCTTCCCCCCGCTCAACATCCCAGCCCATACAATCCTCATTTCAGCTTTATACTGTTTCATTATCACTCCTTCTGCAATATTTGTCGATGAGGCATAAAAACCATACCAAACTATAGAAACTTACTGACTGAATAAAAAAAAGGAAATTTCACAAAATGTTTTGTTTACACAGTATAAACCATACATCTTAACTTTTCCTAAACTCAATAATATTAGCTATGTTAGTTTCACTTCTTTAAGAGTCTTATTTAGAGAGATAATTACAACGCAATTAGAATTCAATATGATTCCCAGAAACTGTGTCGTGAATGGCCATGAAACGGGGTGCAAGTGTCCGCATGTTGCCCGAAGGCTGTGAAGTACCAGACACAGTACCTCGCTCGGCTGTGGAGCACCAGACACAGTACCTCGCTCGGCTGTGGAGCACCAGACACAGTACCTCGCTCGGCTGTGGAGCACCAGACACAGTACCTCGCTCGGCTGTGGAGCACCAGACACAGTACCTCGCTCTGCTGTGGAGCACCAGACACAGTACCTGGCTCGGCTGTGGAGCACCAGACACAGTACCTGGCTCGGCTGTGGAGCACCAGACACAGTACCTGGCTCGGCTGTGGAGCACCAGACACAGTACCTCGCTCGGCTGTGGAGCACTAGACACAGTACCTCGCTCGGCTGTGGAGCACCAGACACAGTACCTCGCTCGGCTGTGGAGCACCAGACACAGTACCTCGCTCGGCTGTGGAGCACCAGACACAGTACCTCGCTCGGCTGTGGAGCACCAGACACAGTACCTCGCTCGGCTGTGGAGCACCAGACACAGTACCTCGCTCGGCTGTGGAGCACCAGACACAGTACCTCGCTCGGCTGTGGAGCACCAGACACAGTACCTCGCTCGGCTGTGGAGCAACAGACACAGTACCTCGCTCGGCTGTGGAGCACCAGACACAGTACCTCGCTCTGCTGTGGAGCACCAGACACAGTACCTCGCTCTGCTGTGGAGCACCAGACACAGTACCTCGCTCGGCTGCGGAGCACCAGACACAGTACCTCGCTCGGTTGTGGAGCACCAGACACAGTACCTCGCTCGGCTGCGGAGCACCAGACACAGTACCTCGCTCGGCTGTGGAGCACCAGACACAGTACATCGCTCGGCTGTGGAGCACCAGACACAGTACCTCGCTCGGCTGTGGAGCACCAGACACAGTACCTCGCTCGGCTGTGGAGCACCAGACACAGTACCTCGCTCGGCTGTGGAGCACCAGACACAGTACCTCGCTCGGCTGTGGAGCACCAGACACAGTACCTGGCTCGGCTGTGGAGCACCAGACACAGTACCTGGCTCGGCTGTGGAGCACCAGACACAGTACCTCGCTCGGCTGTGGAGCACCAGACACAGTACCTGGCTCGGCTGTGGAGCACCAGACACAGTACCTCGCTCGGCTGTGGAGCACCAGACACAGTACCTCGCTCGGCTGTGGAGCACCAGACACAGTAGCTGGCTCGGCTGTGGAGCACCAGACACAGTACCTCGCTCGGCTGTGGAGCACCAGACACAGTACCTCGCTCGGCTGTGGAGCACCAGACACAGTACCTGACTCGGCTGTGGAGCACCAGACACAGTACCTGGCTCGGCTGTGGAGCACCAGACACAGTACCTCGCTCGGCTGTGGAGCACCAGACACAGTACCTGGCTCGGCTGTGGAGCACCAGACACAGTACCTCGCTCGGCTGTGGAGCACCAGACACAGTACCTCGCTCGGCTGTGGAGCACCAGACACAGTACCTGGCTCGGCTGTGGAGCACCAGACACAGTACCTGGCTCGGCTGTGGAGCACCAGACACAGTACCTGGCTCGGCTGTGGAGCACCAGACACAGTACCTCGCTCGGCTGTGGAGCACCAGACACAGTACCTCGCTCGGCTGTGGAGCACCAGACACAGTACCTCGCTCGGCTGTGGAGCACCAGACACAGTACCTCGCTCGGCTGTGGAGCACCAGACACAGTACCTTGCTCGGCTGTGGAGCACCAGACACAGTACCTCGCTCGGCTGTGGAGCACCAGACACAGTACATCGCTCGGCTGCGGAGCACCAGACACAGTACCTCGCTCGGCTGTGGAGCACCAGACACAGTACCTCGCTCGGCTGTGGAGCACCAGACACAGTACCTCGCTCGGCTGTGGAGCACCAGACACAGTACCTCGCTCAGCGGGTCGGCCAGGAACGCAGCAATGTTGTGCTCTTGACTCGTGTCCGCCCCCGCGCCACTGGCCGCGACCTGCAAGGGATCCCACCGTCACAGTCACGCCGTCGGCTCAACACATCCCCGCATGCCCCGGGCCGGCCCCCCCACAACCAGGCTGCAGCGTCCAGGGACTACCTCTATCCCCGGACACTGCAATCTGCTCAAGACACCATCAGTTGATGAACATGCATAAATGTGTAGGCAAGGAAAACTTTGTTCTGTTACAAAGAAAGCATAGATTTGTGAAAGTTGAAAACAAAAGCGCATGTTGTCTGTGATAGCAAGCTACATTCCAAGGCCAATAAAAAAACAACATGGTACACACTACCGCAAGACAATATAATTAAGCCTGAAAAATTACACAAGAATGTTAATTTCTCACAAAATTACTCAAAAAATTGTACACGAGTAAAAAAATATATTATGTGCCTGAATTAAAAAGCAAACTTTAGGAAGATAATCACTAGCAAAATGTTACAATGTACACAAGAAATTACAAGACATTAAATACAATGGATTATATGGCGGGACTAGCGCTTAACTCACAAAACAAGTTACATTTTATTTAAAATTTCAGAGATGATTTTGATGACTAAGTCAGACAAACTAAATTATAGTCAGCCCCTTCATATATTAAAGTAACTTAAAATAATGAGAAATGGGAGCAACATTCCTTAAGGAAACATTCCTAAAGTTAAGTTACAAAGCGTGTTGACGTACCAACAGGTGTGTGAAGCTAAAAAAAATTGATTATGTTTCTTTAACAAATTTTCACAACCGTCGAGTTCCGTCAGTTTAAAAAAAAATGAATTATATTGTTACGATTTACCTGCGGGGGTTCGTAAAGGATAGCCCAATTAATAGATTTTATTTCACACACACAGTTTTATTTATTACCACTACTTGTCACTTACAAATAATCTTTTAAGATGGCAAATAATTAACTACACTTAAAGAAATGTCAATTCCCCAGTCACACGTTTCACACACCTCGCTGGGCCGCACTTCCGGCGCAACTCTCGCCGCAACACCCCTCGTGGGTCTCCGCCGCGGGACTCCGTCGCCGCACTCCGCCGCCGCCGTCACACTCTTCGCTGAGATCCCACACGACGACTCGCTCGCCACTTCACTCGGGACTCCGCCGCGCCCGCGACTCTTATCGCCCGGAAACTCCCGACTCCACTGAACTCACTCACTCCCTGCCCTGGAACCTTCGTCCAAGGACTTCGCCCGGAAACTCCCGACTCCACTGATCTCACTCACTCCCTGCCCTGGAACCTTCGTCCAAGGACTTCGCCACTCTGCCGCACCCGCGGCACTATCGCCCGGAAACTCCGCCGCGGGAGAACTCCCCACTCCGACTCCTACTCCCGACTCGAAGGTCGGCCCAACCTCCTTAAATAGCCCTTGGGTTCCCGTCCAGAACAATCGGGCATGTCTCCGAGATATCGCGCGACCTTCGTCGTCGAAATGCCCAGAAACGCGTCGTGAGTCCTCGAAGGACGCGGCGGCTGCTCAAAGAACGCCGATAAACTCAACAAGCATCGGGTTCCCACAAAACACACCGATAAACATGTCTGAGTCCCTCCATTCCACAGTGCGGCCTCCCTTAAGTAACTCGATCTGAGGCAGGTGCGCGCCGCGACAGTCAGGATGTCGCGAGATAGTATGGCACGAGATACCAGGGAGAGGATGCAGGTGGAAGGGGGCGCAGACAGGCCGAACGAGCGCGGCGACGCCAAGCACTGAAGCCAAGCGCGATCGTAACAATATGTTCTTGGTTCAAACAGCTAAAATTATCAAGGTAAATCAATGTAACTAGTTTATGTGTCGTAAATAAAAGTAAAATTGCGTCTGTAACTAAAGTAGGTGTATTTTAGACCTAATGTGAGTGCGGCAGAGCCGTTGCAGGGTACAATTATTATTATACATACATTGATCACATTTTTATCCTACTAGACTATTAACTTATTCTAGAATGCTTGAAATTCTTTGTGTATGTATGTAACAAGTTTATCCAATTCAAAACAAAACAAAAAAAACTCATTCAAAGTTAGTGTAGTGTAAATATATCAACAATTTGTTTTATATCATGTAAACGATTCAATAATTCTATATGTTTCTGTTGAAAGTTAAGTTGTGGTAAGTTCAAATTAAGTAAAATTATGTATTAAGCCAGGATTGAAAGCACTCAGTGAGCGTGGACCACTGAGTGTTGGTGAAACATTACTACATCAGAGACTAACATTTATATCAAATTTAATGCCCTGAAAGAATTCCAAACAGATATTTACTATTCAATAGTCTTGGGATCCCGAGAGTTAATTTAAATTAATTAGTTTAGTTATTCTAATAATTATAGAACAAGAGATTCAGACTTGGATTTAAATTATGACGCTGGTAAGTCTTTCAGGCGAAAATCAATGGTTTTATAAAAAAAATAATGTTCGCGAAATTCAACAAACGGGAAACGTTTCAAATCGACGACTGGACGGGACTAAAAAAAAAAAACCGACCTCAGTGACAGTTATAGCCTCTACAGACGTATTGACTTCCTCGATGACCAGGACTCTGCGACGATCCGCGTGTAGCTGGCTCTCCTGCTCTGGATAGCTGGTAGGTCGTTGACTCAGTCCTCCTCTCGTACCGGACTGCTGGGCTGTTCTACTGCTCGGCTCGTGGGCCGCCTCCTTCTTAGTTTGCGCCGTCGAGTCGGTCCTTCTCGCGGACCGGGCTGCTGGGTTGTCCTCCTGCTAGGCTCCCAAGACGTCTTCTTATTAGCTCGTGTCGTCAAAACTGCAGCGCCTTTCCTATTTTAACGTGGTTCAGTCGTCGTCGATTGAATAATTGAATTGTCTCTCTCTCAAATCCTCAAGATATTTTAACCGTTCTTCTTTGCGTCGATTAAGGTAACATAATTAGGCAGATCTTCGTTCTAGTATAAAAGTTTTGTTGCATGTTCTTCCGTGAATTTTAGTGTTGAAATCTTCGACGATAATTAACAATTCTTATCAAAACACAATATTTTCAATAAATTTACTTAATTCTTGGTATATATCGATAAATAAATCTTACCGTTACTATAACAGCTCTTCGATATCTCTTTTAAGTATTAATTCAAATCATACGAAGTTTCCAGTTTGCTGCTAAAATTACGGACGCATATTATCAATGACCGAAAAATGGAACAAACCGAATATTCTAAAAGAATATTTTTACTTGTCCTTGTTTGTAACACGCGATTCTACAATTTTTCTTTAAACAAAAAAAAAATCAATGCTTTAACGCAAGCAAAATATAATCAAAATGAATCTCCTATTCTTTACAAATATAGTAATAAACAACAAATTTATTACCTTTTTTAAAAAACCAAAGATAAGCATACTTCCAGAGACAAAATAACGTTTTAGCTTATTTAAAATTTGTAAAGATTTGCATATCATAAATCAAACCATTTTTTGTTTCGACTTCTGCAACCACCAAAATTGATCAATATAAATATTTCTATAAAGTACAAACGTTGACTTTATAGTGTCTTGTCAGAAGACGCACTCAAGTTCATCATGGCACAAAAATTTTAAAACTAGCCCAAGGGCACAAACAAAAATAAACCAGGACAATAATCTAGATTATTGTTGGCAGAAACACAAATTTAGACACAAGACTTAACTATTAAGCAGCCACATTAAATGTGTAACCATCACACCACGCAAACAAAAGCATTAGATATAACCATTTCACTATGATTCACCCAGGTTGCTCTCTCTGTGATACACAACTAAAATACTGAACAATTAATCTGAGAGTGTCAAGGGTGAGAATATGGTTATAAGGTGACAAGAGGCAAAAGAACCTAAGCGGACCCCAATGTCACCGGCTGGTCGCGTGAAGACGTGTCGAGAAGAGGAGGTGGTTATTGGTAAACTGCCTCCCAGATGTCAGTTGATCTAAGTGACACAATCCGATTTGAATTCTAAGGGAGGGTAAGGCCAAAAGCAAAACCAGTTTGACTTTTTCAACACCTACAGGTAAGGAAACTGACCAAAGGAAATTAATAGAAGTAGAGGATTTTATACACGGTGCTGTGTGGAGAAAAATTCAGGAGTTTTAAACTGTTAGAAAATTGGTTACGACATTAAAGAAGTTGAATAAGGCATTGCAAGAAGACTGCATTTGAAACTGTAGCATGGAATACCAAGATACTTATTGAAGATAAAGTTCCAATGGAAAAAAGTGTCAAAGAGAAAGATTCTGGTTGAAAAGCCTGAATTAGCTGCTTGGAGGGGGTGCAATCTTGAACAAATATCTGCATTTCGATTGAGAAGGCCTAAGAGGACGCGTATTGAAGTCTTTGATTCTGGAACCAGTAGCAAGGCTATGCATCAGAATACCGGAGGCATCAGAAAACAGATGTGTCATTGAAAGTGCACAGAATATCCAGAATATCATACACATAAAAAAACCATGTAGTTCTAAGAGCAAACTTTATACTGAGAACACCCGCATAATAAACGTTTTTTTAAAAAATAACCAACTTCAAAATACACAAAGTTCACTACAATTAAGTATTAATTTGGTGTATACAACATTTATTTTTTTGCCTTTAAGTGAACTTTGTGTATTTTGAAGAAAATTTTTTTTTTTTTTTTTTTTTAAATGTTTATTTTTTTCAATTTTTAGTGATGGGCAGACCATGTGACACTTATCAAATGAGAAAATGATGGCTAGTTGAAACTGAAGATGAAAGATGAAAAATAAAAACATAGGGACAAGAAAATATATTGTCAGGTATGAGAGTTTATTTATTAACTAAATTAAGAAACAAAAGTAAAGACAATCGAGACCATTGTTTTACCATTATAAGTGATAATTTAAAAAATGCAGATGTTGAACACAGTGCTCATCGACTTAGTTTAATTCGCAAGCGAATGGCCAGTGAAACCAAGGAAGAATGTGTTCATCGGCTTAGTCGAATTCGCGAGCGATTTTTTAACGAATCAGGAAGAACGTTCTCATCGTTTAAATTTATTTCATGAGTGGCTAGCCAATGAATCTGATGAATAGATATCACAACAATTAAGCACATTACGTAATTATTCCTCACAGATGAAACTTAATGAAACTTCAGAAGAAAGGGACAGTTGACTAAACAATTGAAGACACCACACCATTTAAGAAATATGTTAGGAGTTGAACAATTTTGAACAGCTATTAACGTTTTTGCAGATGTACCATGTGTCTTATACAAAAAAATTACTTCATCTGCAACACAGTGTTAAATTGCTTCCAGAATTAGTTTTGGTCATTAGGATAGAAACGTGTTCTCGATGCTCAAATACAATTGAAAACGTTTTGTATCAAGCTTACTGTACCACATGAATTAAGTAAAGTGCATTATTCAAACCAAAATATGTTGAAGTTACATCCTTAACTGGAGTTGCTGCCTGGCATATATTTGGCAAAGACTGTTCATTCCGTATTTTAACTGCCTGTCGAAAAAAACAACACCAAGACAGTTAAACGTTTGACTGGACAGAAGCTTCAACAGGAGAAATGCAGGTGGAGCCATGTAAATTGGCTTGTCATTGACGAAATTTCAATGGTCTCCTACTATAATTTGAGAATTATCTATTTAAGGCTACAGGAATTTCAAAACAACAAAAAATTATTTGACGGAGTTAAAATCTTACTAATAAGTGAATTATGCAACAGCCTCCATTTTTTACAACAATATTGTTTTGCAACAGAAATTAGTTTGTAGCATACGTTTTCATTTCGCAAGCTGACATAATTATGCGCCAATGAAACAATAGTGAATTTATTGGTCTGTTAATTAATTTGCGAGTTGGTGAATTAACTACCATTCAGATGTCACTGCTATGTGAATGTCGCAGAATATCTTAAATAGGGAAGTTTTCTGGCGGAGTTGCAGTTCGAATCTACCCCACTGTGAAACAAGTGAATGCTTACAACGATACCATGACAGCAGCAAATGCGAAAACACGCAGAGTTTGCACCATAAACGTTGATGAGTCTCGTGTAATAATCACTTATGGAAAGACGCTACCAAACATTGTCGTTCCAAAACAGGTCAAATAACTGCGGACGTTTATTATCAACGCTGAAGTTGGCTGAAAACTTCCCGGTCATGCTACGGCAAAGTATATCGGTCTCAAACCGGCTTGTAAATGGAGCAATAGGGATTGTGAAGAAAATTAAAGTGTCTTGCTCTTCAGAGAAAACAAATCAAAGAAGGCGAATTACCTGAATGTGTATTAATTAAATTTGATGATGATACGATTGGATGCAGAATGAAAGTCTTTGATTCTGGAACTCGCAGCAAGGCTATGCATCAGAATACCAGAGGCTTCAGAATGTAGACATGACATTGAAAGTGCACAGAATGTCCTGAATATCACATATAAAAGATAACATTTAGTTCTACCAGCCAGTTTTATACCGAGATCACTCTCATAAAAAACTGGTAGTCTCTTATATAGGTTCAAACTTCAAAGTATTTAAAAGGAGAATGACTAAGATCGGATACCAGTTTTTTTTCTCACCTAAACTAAGAAAAATAACATAGGATGTCCAAAGTTTGATCCTAACTCTGCAATAAGTGCAAAAAAAACAACCGTGGGGCACTAGAGAGATTATATTTCTTAATGTAACATTTATTGCCAAGAGAGCAGGGAGAGACTCCATCTCCATCAACAACACAGGACATTTTGAACAATTGCGTGGATGCGTAAAACTGTGCATGTTCCTGTCTTAATGTACATACGCACATAAATTTTGTAAGATAAGAAAATACTTCCAACTTTGTTTTGTGCTTTATTGTGTCAGAAATACCCCTGCCTGTCAGGAACTATGAGGGAATGAATCATACTTGCTGTCCTGGCGTAACCACTATAGATGCTGCCACAGAAGCACTCCACTCTCCCATCTTGTCACCTGGCACAGTCCAAGTGAGGAACTGCTCTAGCTGCAATGAGCTAACAGGTTTCCCCTAAAACCATAATTTGTAGTTGCCCCAATCCCACCTCATCCCAACTCGTCCACCAGACAGGTTCAGGCGGTGCGTCATCTACGGCGACGTCAGCTGATGAGTTTCCGCTCGATGCTTGTGCACGTGAGGACACGTGAGGACTTGGCCAACATCGCGGCGGGCTCCGTTAGCTGGTGAACGGTCTGCCGAATCTACGCCAAGTTGGTAGTAGTATGGAAAGAATCCACTAAAGATTGAATGTGCCCCCGCTGAGGTTTCCTCCAAGGTCCTGGATTCTGATTGGGTAGGCCTCGTACTTGGTAGTGGTGCTCCGATCGCTTGGAGCAGGCTCAAGGGTTCCCTAGCCCGATGCGGAGTCGACGTGGTGAGCGACGACACAGCTCCGGTACTAGCCTGGACATCTGGCAGAGGTTGGATAGGCCTCCACCGGACCACGGGTTCACTGGGTCCCAGTGTGATGTGGGCGCCAGCAGTGACGATAATGTTTAAGAGCTAAGGACGCAGCCACTTGTCTGGTCAGCTGAGTGAGGACGGGGAGTGAAGGCGGTGTCTATGCTGGGATGGGTAGCCTCAGCCTCTGGACATAGCTTGATCTCTAACACCTCTCCTGTTTCACGTATACGGCGTATCCGTATCCACACCCGTGGAGGCCCCAGGCCGGTAGGGTCTGACGGCTAAGAGGGCTGGGTTAACAAAGAAAAGGGGAGCAATCCCTCAGACAGTCATGTCTAGGTGTTTGCGAATGGACGATGGACCTGTTGTTTGTGATGACTGATGCTGTACAGACAACTGTCACTGCAATTACCTTTGCTGAAACCGAGTCTGAGCGACGTGTGGCCGGCGACACCGCAGGGTCCGTGGCCGGGGGCAGCGAGGCAGCATTCCCCACGGCGCACGTCGAAGTTTCACTGTCGGGCTCTTCCTTCACATCCTGGCAGAGAGCAAGCATTCGTCAGTCTGTGCAGCTGCACTGCAACTAAATAATAGATAAGATTTTGTGTGCGTTTCCAGTCAAAACCATTTTTTGACGTGATAATGTCTTATAAATTGATGAACGCCGGCTGCACGCACAAAAAATTATCACGTTCCGCCTGAGCCGAGAGCGCAAGAACCGGCCAACCACCGTGCGAGAAAATATTCTATAATATCAAACAGGTTAAGAGGGGCTTTTTAACTAGTTGTCCGTAATTATATTTAAACAAATTATTTAAATTAAATTTGCAAAAAACTGTAAATAATATTTGAAACTTAAAAAGTATGCAATTTTTCATCAATGTTTTCTTATGACGTTATCACGTAAAATTATCGTCCGTAAACCGACTTTACAGACAACCCCCCTTTTTTTTAAATAGGAGATTTTGGTGTGTTTAGCTTTATTTTTATATGTTTTTACTTCTTTTATAAACATAGTATGTTTCTAAACACGACGAGAAGACTGCGCGCCAGTCCAGAGGAGACGCCGCGCTAGAAGCACCAGCGAGCGTCGCGCTTACATCCCGCCTCACAACACGCACTCACCCCTGACGAGGCGGGCCCCTTAACTTTGTAACTGTTTAAACCTCTCAGAAAAAAATACTTAAAATGTAACTTTTCTTGGACACCCAAACATTTGCGAAGAAATGCAATGCACTCAAGTGACGTGTGTGCATGTGTTGGCGGCAGGAACGAAGCGGTGAATGAGCGAGCTGATCACCAAAATAAAACACTTGGTGAGAGGCACCCCGACAGGACAGGCGAGCTTCAAGCACAGGATCAACGACTGCTGCACCGCAGACGGATGAGCTATTCCCAGTTTCAAAACTTTACCTTTCGTTCACTGACACCGCTAGTAACCTCACCGCTGTGAATGAACTGCTGCTGGACTTTGAGCAATTGATTTCCGCTAAAACTGCAGCAAACACAGTTTACAGATTTGAAAAGTTCCAACTATTTTCAGAGCCACATTCAGCAGCTAATTTTTACGCAAATTTAGTATTTTGTCTCTAAGACACATTATGATTAAGTGGTCTGGCAGGTCACTCATTTCTGCTACACAATGTTTTACTGTTACTTAAAAAAAAAAAAAAAAAAAAAAAACCTAATCACAGAAATATTTCCAAAGTAAACATATTGTAAATGGGACGAAAGGAGAAATTTTAAAATTTTAACTTAACTTTGACTATGACAAAATTTTGATCGCATAATGACTGGGTGCAAGTTTGGAACTAATATGTTTGAAACTTTACTCATTTTCCATCAGGGGCAACAATTTACAAAATAAGATGTTGAACTTAAATCCTTTTTTTTTTTTTTTTGAGGATGTTACAGAAAGCAACTGTTGTGTGGTGCGCCGGGGATACAGCCGTACCTCGCGCAGGTCGAGCAACACGCTGGGCACCGCGCTGCTCTTCAGGTGGATGCGGAACGGTGACGTGCGGTCAAAGTCCTCCTCCACGAAGTGTTTCGAGCATATGAAGCTGGTTTGTCTGGGCTGCCATTTCCTGCGTCCGAGGGCCCTAACCCACAGCTTACATTTTTCTGAATTTTTTGGGAATCTGAAAAATAAAATAATAATATTTATACATTTTCACTCGACACTTTCAGCACACAGACCTATCTGTCATTCTATATACCTATTGTAATTACTTTTCATTATGTAGAGTAATATGAGGAAAATCTGTAGTGTAAAAATTAAAAAGAAATTTAAAAAAAAATAACATTGTTTATAGAGATGGACGAGTTGAGGTTATTTGGCTTCGAGTCGAGTCGAGCCGAGTTTAGCAATTCATATTTCGAGTCGAGTCGTGTTCGAGCCACACAATTTTTGAAGAGGTCGAGTCAGTTCGAGTTTCAGAATTTTATATTTTTTTGCATCAAATATGATAAATAATATATTACATCACATCCATTGATATAAGAATTGGGTATCCAATATGCATCTGCATTATTTAAATATTTTAAATGATTAATTAGTAAATCATTATGTTATTTAAATATTTTTAATGATTAATTAACAAATCATTGTGTTATTTAAATATTTTTAATGATTAATTAACAAATCATTGTGTTATTTAAATATAAAAAACTAAGATTTTGTGGTCTACCGTGTTTCAATTTTTTCTCCATGTAAAATCCACTTAATATTTGTATCAGTATTTACTTTTACCGAAATTCGTATGCCGTTTTTGGCGGGAAGCCTACAACTCACGTAGTTTCGGTTCCCTACCACGTTCGG
>NC_086343.1:40051643-40178244 GCF_032445375.1 Bacillus rossius redtenbacheri | reverse complement strand
GCTTGCAGGACGGCGAGGAAGCGGTGTTTGCAAGCGGCCACGTTCTTCCGTTCCTCGCGGTCGCCCTGTTCATGTTCGTGGTCGACTACTACGCCGATGCCGTGTGCTCCCAGAGGTGAGGGCGCTGGTGTCTCCCAGTTGTTTCCCCATCACCAATCAACGCTGGTCCGCCTGTGTCTGCTGTCAGCTTTGTTACGTTTCTCCAAGCATTACCTGCTTCCTTCATTCTTCAATCTGTTCAAGCAACTCATTCCTTGACGTCTAATCATTTTTTATTATGTTTTAATTCCTTATGAAACATGAAAAGCATTTTGTGATTTTCACTTTTCTATCATTTATTTCAAGTATGCTGCAATGAGCAGTTTATTTGGTCTAAAAAATTTAGCAGTTTTTAACCTAAAAATCTAGAATGTGACTTAACTGTTTAACCTCTTTAAAATTTGTTCATGGAGATGATAAATAACAGATTACAATTTATGTTCGTGCTTAAACACCTGTGTTTGAAATCGGGCAGAACAAATATGTACATCTAGTTAATTTGCAGACAGCACCTTATTCTGCTCTGTGAACGGGATATAAATAAAAGCAGACTATGAATATCTATCGGTGGCTGCCGTGCGTGATGAGGTGGAGTGGAGCAGTGAGGGGTGAGGGGTGAGGGGGAACCAACACCACTGCAGCACCCTCTACACGGCCCAGAACCTTCGTGGTCTGTGTATGGGCGAGGCATGGACCGTGTCATGTTGATGTATCATTTTTGTACTGACGGGGGGCGATAGTCCTTTACATTCTTAAATGTGTAGAGATAAGATTTTAGGGTTTGATTTTCAGGCCGATATTGTTTTCGAAACAAGATATTTTGTTGTTATTGTTTTTATTTTTTATAAAATGTGTTTATTAAACAATAAAGCATATTACTGAACAATTATAATACCTAAATGTGCCATGATACTAAGTTCTCCAAAATAGTATCAATTTTGACTGATAATGATGCTCTTTTTCCAATATAATTGTTTGTAATAAACATGTCTAACTTTTCTGAACAAATAAAATAAATCTGTTAAGTATTTCTTTGTTAGAAAAAATGTTCGAAGGTCATAATGTAAAAATAACATGTCGCAAAATTAAAAAAAAAAAAAAAAACTTTTTACAATATTTTTTTATTAAATGGTGGTACGAATTTCATGCTAAATTGCTTTCATTGAATTAAATATTTAAAAGATTAGGTTTTTGTCGTTAAGTTAAGTTTTGATTGAAAAAGCTGATTAGTTTCATGATTTTAATTGCATTTCAGTGCGGTGGGGTGTATTCCTTGAATTGTGGTGCTAAACTGTGTATTGACGTGCTTTTGTTTTAGGTGTTATTTTGGTTTTATCACAATTAACAATATAATCTTACCCCTATCAATGTGTGGTGGAAAATAGTCAAACTTTTACCTTTCCCTACACTCTTCTTACTTGTGGATTCCAGTCTGATCCTTATTTACGAGCGTTATTGCAAAACCATGGGCATAAGAGTTGGACATTGACTAGCCACACAACGAACCATGAATTTATTTGTGTAAGGATAGTACTTTCCCATATTGTTCAAAATTCATCTAAGTTCCATGTGAAACCAACATAAGTAAAAAAATTAGGGGTGTGCGGGAATAGGTTTTTGTACGGCGGGAAATTTTCGGGGAAAATAAATTATTCCCGCGGGAAAACGGGACGGGATCGGGAAAAATTTTTTAATTCTAATATGAGAAAATGGTCATTTAAAACGTTTCTTGCAAAGTTAGTTGTTTTTTTGCTGCTTTTTTCTTTTGTCTGCTTCACTTGCCCTTTTTTCAGCGGCGACTTCATATTTTTTAGCATCATCAAATTCTTTTTTTTATAGAGGGATGTTTATTGAGATGTCTTAGTAATCCAGATGTGCTACCATGCTCGCATCTCAAAAAATTTTCACACGAGAGTGACGAGACACAATTTGCCAGCGATTTACTGTCTGTCAGACATTCAAAATACTTCCAAACATTTTTAGGTTTACAAGTAACAAGCTGATCGGTTGCGACCTCCATTATTTGTAGGCTGCTAGTTTGTTTTAATATACAACAGCATCGAAAATAGGAACAGATACTTTGCACAAGCCTTAATAACGTAACGTCAGCCGACAAAGCCCGCCAAACTAAACAGTAAACAACAATTTTTTTTCTCCCAAAGCAAAATCATAGATATTTAGATACTCGTGAGCAGTGGTGTAAAACTACGTGATTTCATATTTTTCAAAGTGCCAATACAGTTCTCTACATCGCCACTGCTATCAAGTAATGAGAACTATTACGCTTCGTTATGTAACGCAAGTCTAGTATTTCTTATAACTTTGGTGAAAAGGTTGGATTGCGCATGTTTTTTGTTTGTGTCTAAGGACACAGTGGTTTTAGGTTAAGTATTCGATGGTGACGGCAATAACGTTATATAACTGACTATTCACGTATCTTGCAAATTTTTTACCCTTGAAGAAATATATTAATGAACACATACAATATTTAAGGTACTCCATGTACGTTTTTTATATTCCAATTAGATATGTGTAAACGATTATTATAATTCACTGCACACCACAGCTGTCGCTACGATCGGCATACGTTTAAAAGATGTTTTGCGTTTAAATAGTACGGAAACCCTTCAAAAATGTACGAATCCATAAAAAATATTGTTGTAAAAACCGTTTGAATTGATAGAAAACATGTTCACATGATTAGTAAACATTTGTAAATTTTTAAACAATTTCCCGAAAAATTCGGGAGTAATAAAATTCCCGCCCGGCATTTCGGGAAGCCTATTTTCCCGACTTTTTTCCCGAAGCGTCGGGATCCCGCACACCCCTAAAAAAAAATGTTTGTTCTGTGTAATCAGTTAATTACTCATCTATCTATATGCTTGACGGTTCTATTGCAAATAAATATAAAACATTATGGATTTACAGTAAACAATGATAACAAATAAAATATTTAAATTTAAAAAAATGTTTGTTCTGTGTAATCAGTTAATGATTCATCTACCCATATGCCTGATGCTTCTGTTACAAACAAATATAAAACATGATGGATTTACTGTAAACAATGAAAAAAAATAATTAATTAAGAAACACTCTAGAGTAAATGTTCATGTAATTTTTTCCACAAATAAAAATTAAACAAGATTAAAAAATAAAATGTTGAAAAATATCGGTTACCCTTTTAAAAACTGAATAAATCTGCGAAAGCAGCGAGTGTGAGAGGTGCGTGTGTGCGTGTGTGTGTGCGCGTGTGTGCGTGTGAGAGAGAGAGAGCGCGCGCGCACGACCGAGCTCCGGGGATGGTGGCGCAGGCTGGACGTGCAGCAAGTGGCGAGGGCCGGCTCCATGAGCGTGTTCGCGTGCGCGCTGGTGGCAGCACTGGCGTGGCACGGCACCAGCCAGCAGGAGGCGGCCGATCACGGACTGTCCTGGGGCGGGGTGCTCGCCTGCATCCTGTTCACGCTGAGTAAGCATTTGGCATCCATTCTGGATAGTTTATATTTCCTCTGAAAGTGTCTGTCTCAGCGCTGTAGTGGTTACGGCCATCTTCCGTCAGTGCGTGTTCCCCAGTGGCAGTCCTGTGCGGGACGACGGCGGCGATCGCCCCCTTCCCTTCTCTAAACAACCCTGCAGCTAAAAAAGGGGGGTTGTCTGTAAAGTCGGTTTACAGACGACAATTTTACGTGATAACGTCATAAGAAAACATTGATGAAAAACTGCATACTTTTTAATTTTCAAATATTATTTACAGTTTTTGCAAATTTAATTTAACTACATAATTTGTTTAAATATAATCACGAACAATCAGTTAAAAAGCCCGCCTTAACCTGTTTGATATTATAGAAGATTTTCTCGTACGGTGGTCGGCCGGTTCTCTTGCACGCTCGGCTCAGGCGGAACGTGACAATTTTTCGTGCCTGCAGCCGGCGTTCATTGATTTATAAGACGTTATCACGTCAAAACACTAGAGCGATGACATAAATGATCTACTCTAGACTGCATTGGACCTTAGAAGTAAGTTTCCATTTTTGTAAAAATGTTGAATTCTACAATAACTTTCATTGCTACCACTATATAATGTTTTTTAATCTTTTCAAGCCATCAAAAGGCAATAAAATAGTCTTACATGCCATTTAACTGGTAGGTATTCCATAACACCACTCTCATGTCCACTCTCCCGACAATTCAAGGCTGGGTCTGCCACTGTGAACGAATTCACGGTATGTTAAAACACCTTCCTTTAAAGGTGGTATGTAGGGAATCTGAACATTTGGTACTCAACATTCAATAGTCATTTCTGTCAAAAGATACACATAATTCACTCAGCATGTCGTAATTCTGTTGCAAATGACAAAGCACGTATTAAGAAGAGTACATAATTTAATATTTCAAAGACTTCTTGATTGAAGTGGCGTATAGAATAGTATTATTTGTTGAGAATGACTGCAGCTGCAATGATACTGGCAATATACTCTATTTTACATCATCAGAAAATCTCTGTCTTTGCCTTCAGAAAGGCAAATTTTTATTATTCAACTGTAAAACATTATGGCCAAAAAATTTTGAAAAATGGTGGTGTTTTTCGATACCTTTCTCTCCTCAATCTACCGCCTACACTGACAGGCTGGCAATATTGATAATAATCCATCCGGTTATGACTTAGTTAGCATCACTCGCAATGTTGCATTTTCATGCCATTACTTTTTGTTTTCACCAAGGAAAATTTCTTTGAGTTTTAGGTTGCAAATTTAATCACCAAATTCATGCTAGACACCATCTGCTATTTGTAAAATCTATGCCGCTGAGGAAAAAGATTGTACTTCACAAATTGGCCCAAATGAAATAAAGTCAACTGCTAACAGGAAGAGGCTGTCTTGTAGTATTAGTAGTAAAAGCCAGCAGTGAACAGTTTTTAAAAAATAAATAGGTATTTTTACAGAATGAATCATAATTTTTCAATCCCTATAGGAAAAATGTTTACAATTCAAAACTTGAGTTTTGCTCAGCTTCGAAATTTCGGGCAAATGTTTACAGCTGAAATTTTGTTTTCCTGACTCTGTTGTGGTCAATCATTGGAAGTTATTTTCTAGGTTTTTCACAGTCCGGCAACACATGCATGATTGCTTCTGTTATCTCATTTTAGGGATATTACTCCCTAAATATTTACAGTTACTGTGGAAGGTCTATAATTCGACACTTTCAGTAATCCGGTGCCAATTGAATCGTTTGCATTCAGGTTTTTTTTTTTTTCGGGTTGGTTCCAACTCTTCACCTTAACAGGCAGGTTGCATCACTGCGTTGACAGGGTTTTTAGTTTGTCCAGATTTAATTTTTACTGTAATTTTTTATCATTTCAGTAGAATGTTTCCTGTTTTCTACTAGTTACATTTGATATTTCTCTGCAACATTTATTTCTGTATTCATTTTTTTTTATTAGAAGATAAACGGTTCTCTGTATCATTATTTATTTTCTATAGACCAGCTTATAACAACCAATTTTAAATTCCATTTTACATACTATATATTAATTACCGTATATACTCGTGTATAGCGCGCCCTTTTTTCCCCTCAAGTAAAGGAAAAAAATAAGGATGCGCGCTATACACGGAAAAAAAAAGTTTGGGGGGGGGGGGGGAGGCGGGGAGGAGTGGAAGTCGTTAACTGCCGGGTGACGGGTGACGTTTCTGGCCAGCCCCCACACATACGCACAAGCAACAAGGCCTCTCTTTCACACACAAACACGCACACGCACACGCGCGCGCGCAAGCTCGCACATCATGGTCTCTTGTTTATTTTTAGACCTCCCCCCTTTACAGAAAGCCAGCTCAGAAGCTAGTAAAAAGAGAGAGAGAGAGAAAGAGAGAATGTTGTCACCAGTTTCCCCCCCCCCCCCCCCCCCAGCCAACTTCTTCGCTTCCACCATTCCTCACCGGTGAGTCATATAGTTCTCCGCGCCAGCTTAGCAACGTAGCGCGGCACGCCTCCCTCCCTTCCTCCCTCCCGCCCGCCCACGTACCAGTTGTGGCGATATAGCGCTTCATTATCTTCCGTTTAGACAGCAGAGTTTATGTATTTTCCTGACGCATCACCACACATCAATTTAAATAATCAGGTACCACAAAATTTTAGTAAAATTTTTTTATGGGAAAAAAAAAATTTCAATTTTTTTTTTTTTGGAATTAGTTGCAAAAATCGTGGTGCGCGCTATACACGAGGGCGCGCTATACACGAGTAAATACGGTATATATTAGTGTTCTCTTTAAAACTGCATTGATATCCAATAATGCGGCAAAAATGCCAAGCCGGCACGCCCGCGGTTCTGAACGTGCCAGGTTAAGGACCGTCCAGTGTAGCAAAATAATACAACATTGCGAGTGAAGATCAGGGTTTCAGCACACAGGGGACATCTGGAAAACAGGGAAATATCAGGGGGATATAACGTGTTTCTTAAAAAAATCTGTAAAACCCAGGGAAATCAAAAACACCTTGGTTGGAAAACAATTTTACATAGGCAGCTAATCCGTAACGCTTAGGTTAATTAAATGAAAGGGATTTTAACAATAATGTATTAATTTGAAACATAGTAAAATATGAAATATTTATATTTTTCAGACCAGTAGTGTTGGGTGCGTGATAAAATTATAACGGAGCAAACTGTGTATTGTAATATATATCATATATTGCCGGGTAGAGTGTTGATAAAGGGAGGGGAACATTAGATTGGACTGGGAAGACGAGGAAAAGTCAGGGAAAAGGGCGTAAGGAAACATGTTGGAACCTTGAAGCTGAGCCTTTACTGCGGGGAACTTCAGTAGTGACATGGTTGATGAAGTGATAGTAGTGTTGTTACATTCCAGAGTTGGCTCGGCAACACGACCTGGAATAATAACAAATACAATTGAACACTGCTGTAGTTTTGTTTGTATTAAAAAATTTTTTATTACAAGTTACATTGTGAGTTGCCACGACACTGCCGCACTCCGCGGCTATCGAGCGACAACTACATACTGAACAATACGAGCAATGACTGCCGACTCATGACAGCTACTGCGTTACTGAACACGCACCATGCAGGTACCATCCCTTAACAAGAACAAAACAAAGGGAGGTAACCCCATTGGGCTGTCCTCAGAAACAATGACGAATTTTACTAAGTCATGTTTTGGGCGATTACCGACGACTGTAGTCACTAAATACTAATTTATATCCAAAAAAACCAAAATAAGAAGGTTGATTATAAACCGGTGACGCCCGGACCACAGTCGCGAAATTGACTCTTCTAATCTTCATAATAATGTTTTGAGCCACCTCCTCAGTCCCTGTGCAGTAGATGACTAAAAAACCAAAACGACACACTGGTCTCACGGGAGACCAAGGATTGCACCATGACGTAACTTTCGGCCAATCACCGCACAGTATGAAACACTCCCTCCAACACTAGCCAATCACAGAACAAATTACATTACATGAAAAAATCCTGTACACACATAACCCGGGTCTTCCCTTGATCTGTCTCTTCTCAAATCCACCTCAAAATCAGGGACTCCCAAAATATTTTCTCACGCTAGTTGCTCTGTCTCTGTCTTACACCGGATGCATCATTATCGTTTTATCACCTCGGCGTCACTGTGTTGACGCACGCCTTTCTTTCTCACTCTAAATGCCACGCAATTGGCTCTCATGATTGCATCATCCCACAGACAAAATTACAAAAGAAAAAGACATTAAAGTGCATTTGCACATATAAACAAAATATTTAAAGCTTAAAAACAATTTAAAACACATAAAAACGTAATTTTTTAGGTAGAATTGGGTAAATTTACAGTTACATATCTGTTTCATAATAAAGCAAATAGGCTTAAACAATACACAAATACTAGAAACGGTAATTAATTGAGAGATTACATTCATAAAACATAAGCAAACATAAATATTAACGTGGAAAACAATTATAAACTGTAAAATATTATCATCAAAGTTATTTGAAAAGATCAATTGTAAGTTTCGTTGATTTACCACCTGTACCACAGTTAGGTTATGATGCCTGAAAATTATATGAACAACTTACATACTGTATTACTGTTAAAACATATTTCTCATAAAAACTTAAAGAAAAATTGGGGAAGGCACTTCCCTGCAATGCTGTCAGTGTTGCAGTGCAGCGTGTGCGTGGGTCGGCAGGCACGCTGGGGCTGACCTCGGGCAGCCGCGCCGGCGCGCAGGGTTCGCTGGTGGGCTTCTCCTCCGCGGGCCTGCCGCTCTACACGCTGACCAGCAGCGCGCTGCACCAGTCGTCGCGCTCCGCGGCGCGGCTGCTGGCGTCCGTGCTGCGACAGACCCTCGACAGCCCCCACGGCCGCCGCATCTTCTACTTCCTCTGCCTCAACCTGAGTGAGCGTCCACCTTCCGGAGTCATGGCGATTCCTCGGTGATAGTGACTCTGGTGTGCCATCAATCAGATTTCAAACACAAATATTTTTCCAGGGGTGGTTTTGTGCATAGTCATACGTGCTGTAAAATAGCGTATGCGAGGTCTTGTTTGTACTAGTACATCTATAGAAATGGTGAATGCTAGATTGACTTCATTTCTTCCAGAAAAATGCAAAATAGGTATGCAAAGTTACTGGTCTTTAGTAGTATTATTATTAATATTAATAATACTATTAGAATAATGAATGGGTTGATAAACATAAATAATCATTAACCTTACAATTACACATACAGAAGTAGGAAGAACAGCAAGGATACTTTTTATGTAATTTCTATGATAACCTATTATTTATTACCATAACACATACAGTGGAATCTCAGTACTAAGTACTTACAGGGACCTCAAGTTTTTGTACTTAGTACTGAAAGTACTTAGTACTGAAACATACATACATATCATCTTTACAAAGAGAAAAAAAAAATTAAAAAATACAAAAATAGCGATATTGTAAGATACATTATTTTTTAGCCAACATCTGACTTCAGTTTAAACATTGGTGTGTATGTATAATTTAAGTTTAGTTACTTTTAAAAAATGTGTTATTTCAGTTTGTTTTTGAGCTTGAATGATGCTCTGTTGAACTAAATGTTCTATCTCATATTATGTCTTCGCAACTGCGACTTGCTTTTTTCCTTTGTCTAGTTCTCTGAGTATTTCCACTTTTTCCTTAAGCGTGAATTGCTTTCGTTTCTTTTTATCTCCATTTATCTCATTTTGCAGCACAAATACAATGCGGTGTCTAAATAACGTAACCTGAAAATAAACTCAACAATAACAATAAAATATCCCGGCACAGACGTCAAACAGTATATTAGCGTAGCATAACACTATTGTCTAAATAATTAATACTACTCTCAAAATTCCATGTTTCGATGTATCGAATGGTGTTGTGTTGCTCACGTCGCATACTACGTATGGTATAATCTATGGTAGTGCGCGCAACTGTTTGTAACTTTGTTTTCAGGGTTTAGAGGTTAGATAATACGTTGTGGTGGTATTTGTGTATGTTTGTTCTACAACATTAATCATTTAGCTGGAAATTTATTTACCAGTTTAAGTAAATTTTGGTGTAGTAATGCCACGCTACGAGTAGAATTTATACGTTATAGTGAAAATATGATACTTTAAACTGAAACCATTTTGCATGGTGAAGATACGATTTTTGGCGGGGACTTAAAAAAAATACGTTAAAGTGAAATATACTTTATAATGAGGTACGTTGTACCGGTATTCTACTGTATAGGTAGTAAACATTCCATAAAATGGTTAATTAAATTATTAATACAATTAACTTGAAATTCGTGACATGTATTTGATTATTTGCTGGATCAATTGCAGGAATTAAGGTCGGCACAGAAATACAAATTCAAGAGTTTATTAGTAAAAATTATTAAATCCTATTGCTTCCATTCACGGTGTAGGTTGTAGAGATTATAAATGTTATAATATTTGAGGGTTCAATGAAAATTAATTATTATTACCACGGCTATTAACTAAGGGTCAGTTTCGAGAAACTATTAAATCGGACCACTGGTTTTCAAATTCTAATTTCCAAACTGAAAATGTTGATGGTTTAAACAATTTAAATGGATTTACTCAAAAAAATATAATGTTTCTACTTGGTTGTAAATTCATGTGAGGACTGGATGAATTAACATGCATAAATGTCCAGGATGATGTTCCAAATCACGTTCCTTACGATGCAAAAACGTATTTGCTAAATACGTGTCTGAACTGTCAAATGATGTCATAATTAATACATACTCACAAAAACTATGTGACGTCTGGTGAATTCTTTTAAATATATATAAGAACACTGAAGTTAAAACTTTCATGTTCAATCACCAAAATAAGTGGCATATTGGTAAAAAGAAAAACCATACGATGAAGACGCCTTATTTTACATTCTCCTACTAACAATTAGAATTTAATTAATCTCCCTGACCTGAACCGGCTGCTGATTGGCTGATGAACATATAAAACATACGGCCTTCAGACAACAACCCGCGGCAAAGAACCAGGTAAGATATAATTAAATTTAAAAGAAAAATAATTAAGTTTAGAACATTCTTGTCTCAAAGATATTACAAACGTATTAAAAGTTTGTGCTGAAAACAAATACAATAACAAACAATATTATAGGTTAGTGTTTGAAAATAAATATCTTCAACTGATATTACATCGTCGTACTGGAACAATTAGTGTTTGTAAAATATAAATATAGTCTGTAACTGCAAACATACAAATGTGGAAAATAAACATAACATAATTCATTACTCTTAAATAAAAATAAATAATAATAAACAGAATTACTGTGTGGGAAATCTTGTTACCGCACAGGTAACATTATTTTTTTAAATTTTTGTCAGGAAAATTTTCTAATTTTTTCGTAGGAAGTCATGGAAAAGTCAGGGAAAGTTTTCTACAGATTTGTGTGAACACCCGGGAACAGGTGTGTTCCAGCTAATGGGAACATATTACAGTCTTTCCTGTCAATAACTAAACCTAATTCAACTGTAAATAGTCTGCCTTGTTCCGGGTTTAACTGACGGCAGTCTTTAATTCGTCACGTTCGAGACGCTGCCATTCCGTATTAGCCATTTTACCAGGTTATCGATCTTACGTGTAGTTTTAATGGGAATACCGGGAAATGAAATGAAATCTGCTAGAAAACGGGAAAAAATGTACTGAAATTAAAATTGACAGTATGGATGAACTCTTTGCATACTAAAAAAATCCACACAGAAAAATCTGAACGTGAACGACTCAACTAGTGCCAGAGTAAAGAATGTGCTGTACCATTAGGACACCAAGTTTCATGTTTAGACAAGGTGTGGGACAATCAAATCCTCAAATACTGTAAAAGAAATTTAGCTACCAAAAGGTCTTATATTCTAGGAAGAGATCCTAAATTTTTTTCAAGGAAGGAAAATTCAGAAATTCAAACACTAGCACCTTATTATTACTTTAAATGACTTCACTATCATCTCTACAGAAACTATCAAAGAAATTTGTGCTCTTGCAATGTTTGGCTAGCCCCACGGGTGAAAGTAAAAAAATATATACTTCTTATTCATAACAATAGAAAAATGGTTTTTATACTTTTAAAATTAAAATTTAAGGGGGTAATTGCTCGAAGATTAAATTTTTGTATTTTTGCTCTTGTATATAATTTTATTCCTGACTCTTGAGATAGAGATTTGGATTGAAGCACTCGTTTGAGAATAGAATGGGATATTCAGATTTGAGAAAAAGTGGGTTCAAGCCATCACTGGTTTGTATGCTTTATTGACTGAGAATGAGAACTTAGGAAGAATTAATAATGCACTTGGAATGAAAAGCATATTGTGGCCATTAGGATCGTTAGAGCCAGATTACTAAATGAGGGTTGAAATGTTAAGCTGGAGCAGTGTTGGAAATCATTGGTGAGGGAAGTGACCCACCAGGTCATTGCTGCATGTGTCACGTTTCACAATCGCAAAAAAAAATTAGGTTTGACTCTATTGGGGTCATTAGATCAGAGAACATCATATGAAAAAGATTTTCTCTCTCCACTTTTCTTTACAACTGGTTAATAAGGCTTCTTTAAGTCAGTAGGCTGTTTAGGGGCAACTGATCTGAGCTTAAATAAAATATGCTCAAATGTCATAAAATTTCAACGCAGGATTCAAGCTCGAAATGTTGTGGTTTAAAGCATCACCTCACAAAAACCATCTACATGAAGCAGAATGTGAATGGGAACATTTTCTGTTGGAAAAACTTTCTCTGATACTAGTTCTGGGAATATTATTTTTTTTTGCCAACATATATTTTTTGTTTTGTTTTATGATTGGCTAATATATTACACAAAAATTGATTTTCTTGAAATTGGTTCCAATTTTTTTAAATAAAATTTTTTTGTTCCATGCAAACATTTTATCCGATAAATGTTTTCCTTTATTCCAATCTACGTTTAGTACTTTTAAAATTGTATTGTTAATATGATATCCATTTCATTAAAAAATAAGAACTCTAATTTAAGTAATATAGAGAGCTGAAGATTATGACTGTAAGCAGTATTGGCAAATCTAAGAAACTGTTACTAGCTGCATTAAAGAATGTCCAAATTCATGGGTTTTTCTATGTAACAAATTTAGATCAAATTTTATCTGAGGGTTACTTCGAAAAAAGTTTTGCCATTATTTATATATTAAATTTAGAAAAATTTCCTCAAAATTTTTCCCTGGGAAGCAAACATCTCTAGTGTTGAGCAGGAGGGTACACAGAATTTCATTCCTTGAAGAGGGAGTGGATAGAACCACTTTGCCTGCTGTTTATTTTCAAAATCTTTCCTTTTGCAGGTGGGTATGATGGATGTTGATAGTTATTTTAGGATTACGGGGTCTGCGTTCATCTTTGGTGTTGAGTATTAAGAGTGTACTGCTTGTCTTGTACCCCGACAGGCTTCACGCTGGTGGAGTTTGCGTACGGCCTGTGGACCAACAGCCTGGGGCTGATCTCGGATGCCTTCCACATGCTGTTCGACTGCTCTGCGCTGGTGCTGGGGCTGCTGGCGGCCGTGCTGGCACGGCGCAAGCCCTCCAAGACCTTCTCCTACGGGTGCGTCGTCGCTCTTCTCCGCTCGTGCGTGTGTCACAGGGTGTCCCAGGAGGTTGGCCTCGCAGGGATGATCAGCAGGACGATTTCAAATGTCCTGATGATCACGTTAGAATACGTTATGGTAACAAGTATTCAAATTGACGCTCTAGTTAGTTTTGAGATTTTAACAGTAGGATGTGATTATACTTTTCTGCGTTGCATGTTACTTGATATTGCTGACGAAACAACGATACATTATGGTGTGGATGTTTTATTTTAGGTCTGCTAATAATACATTCCACCTGTAACCCTATATTCTGATTTCTCTATGAGAACTTCCTTTCTGGACATCCTGTGAATACTCCAATTTGAATGTGAAAAATAGCTTGGTAATTACTTTTCACACATTTATGGATGATTTTAATTGTGACATTCATTTCACTGTAAATTTTGAAGTTATTTATTCAAATAAAATGATTAATGTTAGCAATTTTTTTACCAGGCAAATAATTTGACATAAAAATTTGTTTAATTTGTGATTTATAAATGTTCACCTCTCTTCAGTTACAGTTATCTTTGACAAAGCCTTCTTCAAGGTACCATTTGTTGTTGAGTTGTGTGTGTGTTTGTATTGTGTATTAATTTTTGATAAAGTTGGCCAAGTGGTCAAAAACTTGTGTTAATTTTGTTAAATATTTTGGTCTAGTTTGTTTTTCAAATTCTGCACTTTCATTATTATGCATAATTTTAGTACTTACCTGATTAGGTTTTCTTTCATAGGTGCCGAAAGCATTTAAATTTTGTGGTACGACCATTCTTTATTTATTTCATTCTTTTTTTTTATTTTTTAAAATAACTCTCATAAAATAGACATTTAATTTTTTGAACACTTCATAAAGCATATTGTCTTTGTGAGGTTCGAAGTGTAAGGGTGTGGTCGGCAGAAGGTAGCATTGTGCGAGGTGAGCAGGTACGGCCGCGCTGAGGAGCTGTCGGGCTTCGTGAACGGCCTGCTGCTGCTGGTGGTGTCGCTGGTGGTCCTGTGGGAGGCTGCGAGCCGGCTGCTGGACCCGCCCCGCATCAGCACGCGGCGCCTGCTCGCCGTCTCCACCGCCGGCCTCTGCGTCAACCTGGTCGGCATCGTGGCCTTCAGGTCCTTGCCGGCTCCAACCGTGGCTTCTTCCCTGGAACATGTGGGAAAGATCCATTCCTGGTTTTCTGGGAGGGGGGAACCAGAATTTCACCCATTTCGTAACTACGACGGCAAGGTTGCGGGAAATCACTTTCTCACGTTTCCTGATTTTGATTCACGGACTATTCAGGTACGCATCCTTGCCGTCGTAGTTACGAGCTGGCTGGAATTCTTGTTGTTCCCGAAAAACCGGGAACGGATCTTTCCCAAAACATTGGGCGGGAAATTACTTTTTCACTTTTCCTGTCTTTATTCGGGTACTATACATGTCCTAGTTCCAAACTCGTGTGTAACAAACTATTTTCAGAGAAAGCACGGCTCTTTAACCTAAGTCAGTACGTGCATGCTATTGGAAACCCGTCATTTTCAGCGTTCAAAACTCAAAACTATCAATGGTGGCCTGAAAACATTCACTGGCAGGATTGTAAACAAAGGCCTTTATTCAGCATTTTAAATTTATAACAAATGATTATAGTTATTACAAAAGTGTTGTGAAATGGCAGCGGGATGAATTTTACACATGATTAAAAAATACAAATATTAGATACACTAAATGCTCAAGAAACATCTATTTGTTTGTTTGGTATCAGATACCCATATGAAAAAAAAAAAAAACTAAATTGGCAGATTTTTTGTTTAAGAAAATGTACTGCAATCAATAAGCAAATTTTCCATTTTGGGTTAAAAAAAATTAACATTGCACTGTTGTGTTTGACTTTGTACTTAAATAACTAGACTGTGTCAGTTAAATAAGTCAGGAGTAAATATAAATTGTTCAATTAAAATATCTCGGCAGAGAGAGTAAAGCATCATGAACTGCGCCGTTAAGCCACGTCTGACGCCGGACTGTGGCGCTCGGCAAGAGGGGAATCAAAAATAAACCAGCCGGTGATGAAAGGGAAGGGAGTGCATGTGTGTGAGTGAGTGAGTGAGTGCGTGCGTGCGTGCGTGCGTGCGTGCGAGCGTGCGGCCACACAGCAGTGGTTCTCCCTCCCTCAATGTTGTGAATGTCCGTGTACTGGCACTGTACTCAATCGTCCGTCTATCTCGACAGGTTTTTTGTAACGCAACTTGTCCAAATATTGTTTTTGCATGAGATTTAGTAATAATTTATGTGATTGAGCCAGTTTAAGTTCTTTAATGTTTTGTTACGAGTATGAAAACATGCTATTTTAGCTAGTTTCTAACTTAAACAATATTTTTATTAATGGCTCTTTTTTAGCTAAATAAGGTCAAACATGTTTGTGTGTAAGATTATTTTATAAAATGATACAAAATGTATTCTTTGGACTTAAAAAGAAACAATCCTGTCTTGTAGATAATTTTTGTGATGTGACTCAACTCTTTATTAAAAAAAAATCCAATATGTACTTGTTATAGTTGCCACATATAAATACCGTATTTACTCGCATAAAGGCCCCGCCCGCGTATACGCCCCTCCCCCTTTTTTGTAAACCTTTTTTTAGAAAAAAAATTAAAAATTTGTTTTTCTGGGTTTATCTGAGGGCAGGGCAGCTTGGCATGCATCAAACAGCAAGCCATGTATTGTAAGCGGCAGTGATACAGAGACTGGTATTACAGTTTGGCCGTTCTCAGTAGGACTGACGTGAGGCGTGACACGTACGCAGTTAGTCCTATCTCAAACGACATAAAGATAAAGAAAGCTGAACTCTCGCGCATGTGTTGATGCGTAGCGTTGTCGGAGCGGAAGAGGGGAAGTGAAGGAGGGAGAGAAGTGGGTGGAGCAGTCAGCAAGCGCTACTGGCAGACACAGTGTTGCCATGTTTCACGCGCTCGGGCCGATTCACGCTACACGTTGTCAGTTGCATTGTTGCATTGTTTGAGCGTGCGTGTTCCGTTACCGTAAACATGAAAATGGGCGGAAAAAGGGGGAGCTACACAGTCGAGTTTAAGTTAAAGGTCATAGCTTACGCGGGCGAACACAGTAAACGCGCTGCCGCGAGGAAATTCGATGTGGATGCAAAATGTGTCAGGCGTTGGGTTAGTGAACGAGAAAAACTGGAAAAGGCCCCAAAAAATAAACGCGCCTTCCGTGGAGGAAAATGCAAGTACCCACAAGTTGAAGATGAAGTTTATACATATATAATGGACACAAGGAAATCGGGATATGCTGTGACAACGGAAATGATACAAGTCGAGGCAAATCAAATTGCAAGACGAATGAACATTCCACACACCGAATTCCGTGCCAGCTATGGCTGGATTCGCAGATTTATGGGCAGGAAAGATCTTTCAATACGTAGGCGAACTATGGTTTCACAGAAACTGCCAGAGCAGTTTGAAGAGAAAATGATGGCCTTCCAGCGCCATGTGATATCGCTACGAAAGCAGCACCAATACATGCTTTCCCAGATCGGAAATGCTGATCAAACTCCAATTTATTTCGACATGCCTGAGAGCACAACGATAAACCCAGTGGGCGAGAGATCAGTTTCCATTAGGACGACCGGTGCAGAGAAACAGCGCGCCACTGTCATGCTCGCGATAACAGCTGACGGCCGCAAACTCCCACCGTACGTGATCTTTGCTAGAAAAACTATGCCGAAGGAAAAAATGCCGGATAGTATTATTGTCCGTGTACAGATAAAGGGGTGGATGACCGAAGACTTGATTGTCGACTGGCTGAACAAAGTTTGGAATTCGCTGCCAGGTGGTCTTCTACGTCAACGCTCCATGTTAGTGTTGGATAGTTTTAGAGGCCATCTGACGGAGAAGGTGAAATCGAGGGTTAGAGAAGAGAGGTGCGATCTTGTCATAATACCCGGAGGTTTAACTAAGATTTTGCAACCTCTAGACGTTGTTGTGAACCGGCCTTTCAAAACCCACTTCAGGAAACAGTACAGCGAGTGGATGAGATCTGCCGAACACACGTTGACACCGACAGGAAGAATGAAGAGGGCTTCCTTGTCTACTGTGTGTGAGTGGATTCTTGCAGCATGGCGTGCCATTTCTGTGGAAACTGTGGCAAAAAGTTTCAAAGTGACTGGCCTATCGAACGCACTAGACGGCACGGAAGATGATGAAGTGTGGAAGAACCGCGGGGAAAGCAGCGCAAGCGAGAACGACACCGAAGATTCTGACGCCGACGACCCTGACGATGTTGACGCGGAGGGGGAGTAGATGCAGATAAAGAATGATATGCATGTTAACAGAACATATTAACTGTATGTAAATATTTTCTACCTCTACCTACTATGCCTTTAGTGAAACGTGTTTACCTGCTTTATGGTGATAAAAACGGTACGCTAAACGTGTTATGCTGTGCGTTTACACCATAACTATTGCGAGGTATTTTTGTAAACCATTTTTTTAATGTAACATGACCATCACAGTTAAATTTTTTAAACTAACCTTATGTCTAAAACTGGTTTTAGTTTTTTGTTTACCGCTACCTTATCGTAAATAATTTAATTTTGGATTTCTAAAACTACGACAAAAGAAACTATACCGGTAGTACGACAAGGAATTACCCATGAAAACTGGTACTCGTACCATGAAATTGGTATTTCTAACATTCCTTTGTCTGGTTGGCTGGCTAGCTGGCAGGAGGGAGGTTAAGCCACGCCCCTGCCTCTCCCTCTCTCTCTCTCTCCCGCATTAGCACAAAGACGCACGTCGCACTAGTCACTAGTGGCTAGTTGTTCCGTCAGCTGTTTTGTTTAAATCAAAATTTAATTGGCGTTTATATAAGATGTGGCGGTATTTCAATTTGCTTTTAATAAATTTTGGTTTTAATACCTGAAGAAAAGAATAATCTATAATTTTTTCTTCCAAATTCGCGTAAAGGCCCCGCCCGCGTATACGCCCCCCTCCCTTTTGAAGTCGAAAATTTGGAAAAAAAAGGGGGCCTTTACGCGAGTAAATACGGTACTTTTTATATTATCTGAGAAACATGCACATGTATGAATTGAAATTTTTGTCACTTAAGACTTAGTAACACATCAGTTAATATACAATCATAACACGTTCATCTTCCTGCATATTTTATTTTCTCTTGTTTCCTGGAGAATATTTTTAATTCTGGATAATATTATGGAAACATACCTGTAACTTAATTTTTGCTAGCATATTTCACTACTAGTGTTTTAAAAAAAATAAGCATTTATATTAATTTTGTGGCATAAATAATTTTTGTTTGTATAAAACCAAAAGGGTGTCTTATTTGTTTTTTAACGTGGAATGGTTATATTAAGTTTTAAGTAAATTGCAAGATGGTTTCACAATGATAAATGCTTGTTTGTAATATTTTAGATTCTAATTTTTGATAAAATATAAATTAATTTTTCCAAGCCCTGGTCTTTAGTTTAGGTATTATACATCTCAGGTATATTGTATATTGTAATGATATTTCATTTAACTTATTACTTAAAACAATTTTAATGTCATGATTAAAATGGTTTGGCTGAAATTATAATTTTGGTAGTTAAATTTTTGCTAGGCAGGTTTAGTACAAAACTTGTACACAAGTTACAAACACATTCAGAATCAAACATCATGGTTATCATTAATCATATTTCTTACCTGTATATTATGTGTCTAGGAATTGAGTTATGATGTGGTATGTTTTATTTTTGTAGGCATAGCCACAGTTCCCACCAACATTCCCACGGTAGCCATGGCCATTCACACAATGCCAACATGGAAGGTGAGGATGCTGCGATTTTTTTAAAAATTTCACACGTTGATAAATGAAAATAATTACAAGGTTCCCGCAGACATGGAAAATTTGAAAAACTTAAAAAATGCAGGGAATCGAAAAGGTGCCTTCAAAACCTTTAAAATATACAGCAAAATTTACAAAATGTTAGTGTACAAAACTGGATTTCATTAGTTATTTTAAATACTAGTGTGTTTCTTTAATGTCTTAAAACCAGTCTGCATTTTAATCATGAATGTATGTATAGTTGAAAACCTATCTGCTTAATTTAAGGATGAGCAGGGACTTGAAAATTCAAGCGAGTAGCTAAAGCTCGACTCAACTTGAAAGTCGAGTTCTTTATACTTGACAAAATGAGAATCGACAATCTTATTTATAACTCTCATTTTGACATGTGTAATGAGCATAAAATCATGTAAGTACAATTAATTCTGCATAATTACACTGCTTAAAATAGTTCAGTAAAACCTTTTTGTTGCGACCCCATTTATTGCGACCACCTCTCTATTACAACCCAATTTCGATGAACCGTGAAAAAATTGCTGAAAGTCCGATGAAAATCGGACAGAAAATAAGTTTCGTGTGATGAGTAGCGTGTTACTGCGTTTCTCTTGCCGACTGCTGTACTGCTGTAGGCAGCGCATGCCTAAAAATAGATACCACTTCCTGTTGACCAGCGCATTCTACGTCCCTTTGCCAGCAGGGTGCAGATAAAGGTTTTTGTGGCAACGTGTTTACGTTTAGATTTTTGCGAGTGTTTAGTGTGGTACACAGTTAAGGCAAAGCTACCTGCTGGATTTCTCTTGATATTGATTACTATTGGTTGACAATGTTTGCATAGTTTTTGAAGTCCAATTTGGTTTATTTACTGGCTTGAATTTGTGAACTATTGTTGATGACTTACGCAGGTTTTTCTTTTTTTTTTCTTCTTTTTTTTCTTCCGATGTTGTGTATTATGACTTATTAAATAAAATACCATTAAATATTAATTACTATTAATACAACGCAGGAAAAACCCTCCGGCCGCAGCGTGTGAACATGGTAGTCGGCTCACCCTCTCCCAGAACCGTGCGCTGCGGCCGATCTCGGATGCTGCTTGTACTTGTTAACAATCACGTTATCTGCTTCATTTTAACGAGGAGAGTAAAAATATATTTAAACTGTCACCAAATTGATAAAAGCTTTATGTGTCCGCAAAACCGGGCACAACACTGGCCTGTCAGTTGTTTTCATTCAAAACGTGGCTAAAGAACTTGCATGGATCAGGCTGAAAACATCCGGCAATAAGTGTAGGTTATAAGGAATCTTGTTATGAATTGAGATTTTATGTTTTTCGAGTAGATATACACAGCGACCGACTGGATGCACGCCCGCCACAACTTGTTTTAACTGCCGCAAAGATGTTTATCTTGACAGCTCAAGCAATTATCTTTTCCCGTGGGTTGACAGAAAAAGGTCGCTTCACCCAGCATAAAAAAAAAAGGCTACGCCACTTATTCCCCACGCAGGAAACACACTGGCTGCCGTCTGTCTCCCCCGCATTTATCTTTCTTCTAACATTCCACGTCTCGCCTCTGGCGCGAGCAATAACGAAGCGACCACGCATTGGGCCATTTTATGCTTTGTTTGGTGACAGCAGCTTGATTTTATTCGGTATATTCCTTTTCATAGGACCCTTGCTATTAAAATACATTTATAATTAAGTTTGAAAACTTGTAAATTCCTTGCCAGAGATGATGAGCTAGCCTTGAAGAATGTTAACGAGGGGAGGGAGGGGTGAGCTCATGCGTCATGAAGCCGCTGTCGCCAGCCAGCCGGGCGAGCTTCGTGTGCGCCCACTCGCGTTGCAGAACCTACAGCTGCCATATTTTTAAAGGAAATGTCCCATATTTTCTTATTATTCTTACATGAACATTATTGGAAGTGTTAAAGCCGACACAAAAATACGCTGTGTGTTAAAATTAACAGATTTTAACGATCTTTAATTTTTTTTTTTTTTTATTTTTTTTTTCTGATTTTCATATTTTGGTCAAAATGTCCAATTTTTTGACGGTTCCCGAGAATGTATTTGTAAAATCACTGCTTCGTTAAATCCGGGGTTCGTGATATCGGGGTTCTAGTGTATTTAACTACCGCAAGCAGAAAACATACATGTAAACTAACCAGTAAAAATAAACTGTCTTTTGACATCTTTTCTTTAGAGGTGGCCTGTAGGGTGACCGACTTGTCATGAAGGTTGAAGTGGGTTTAAAGCAAAGCCGTCTAGCATTGTGAGTGCCATTGTACGGTTGGTTTCTTAGCGAGTAGCAATTTGGGAAGGGTGGCATGTGAGGGGGGGGGGGGGTTTGAAATCGACTGAAAATTTCGGAAAATATCTATTACGAACCCCCCTCTATTACGACCCTATTCCTGGGAACCGTGAGGGGTCGTTTCAGAGAGGTTTGACTGTAAAACTTTTTCAGCTATATACATTTCAAAATACTGTAAAAGACACAATTTTGGAATGTCCTGCTGTACGTCTGAGATTGGTAAAACAGCAAACAAACTATTAATAGAAAAAAATTTAATGTCTCAAATTCACATTTTTTCTACTAAGCAGCAATCGATAGTATCGCTGTTCACCACAAACATGAAAGTGTAACACCATGTATCTTTATATCTTTGACTATTTACTGAAATACCGGATACTTAACCTTTATCAGTGGGAGGACATAATTATTTTTGTCAAAAAAAATTTTTTTAAACATATTACACACATCGTTAAATTACGTTTTTAAAATAAATTTTGGGCGTGTTGTAAGAAAATGCTTTTATATTGCCATTTTGAAGTGAAATTCCTTTGCTGAGGGGGTAACAATTTTTAAATGCTACGAAAATGCTGATCGGATGAGGGAAATAGTTAAGTACGTGGTGGGGGAACCAAAAGAGGAGACACCAGGGAAAGGTAGAAAGGACGCAGCACTCTCGCGCACTTGAGCACTTTCATGTGCGCTGTTGTTTCCTGGGGTAGGACGTCGAGCTATGCCACTCCGGGGCCGTTGGCGCGGGCGGTGATCGCTGGAGCAGCCTTGAGCGGGCTCCACGTGGTGGCGTGCGGCTCAGGTTGAACCCCGCCGTGCTGCAGGGATAGGCGGGTCGCCTGACGCCACACGCCACACCGACCTTAGGGAGTATTTGAGTATAGAGGGCAACACAACGGGGTTTAAGCTTATTGTTATGCAACGTGCCACGGACCATGTTCTAAAGAAAATTTTGTTCTTTCTTGTATGTATTATTAATTATTAATTTAATTACTTGTTTTTATCAATATAGTTAAATAGTGTTAATATGCGTATTGTTTTTTTTAGCCGTGGAACTAACTATTATTGCTGGTATACCATGTTTTATTGTATTATCGTTGCATATTTTATACTAAAATCAAGTTTAAAAAGTAGGGGTGCGACGTTTATGTGAAGAAATTTCTTTCCATTCATGGAAAGTACGTTTATTTAAAAACTAGAGTACACAAAAGCATGCCAAACTAATTAAATTAATAAGTCATGCCTCATGCAACAAAAACTTTTTTCAACTTAACTACAAAAACAAAATTACACACTTACCACAAAAGAGTGCGGGCCATCAAATGTAGTCAACTTGGCACTTGACAGAGAGCGCGCATTGCATGCAATTGGCAAGATTTCGATGTACGTGTGCGCGTACGGGAAGCAACATTACCAAACATGAATGATGCCAACTAGCGATGGCTACATTTTTATAAGAGGTACACCGCGGCGACGTAGGCGAACAGATAAAGGTTATAACGTTTAATAACGTCTTTAAAAGAAAATTTACACATCAGACAACTTTGTATTCCTGTTAATTAAATAATTAAATGGTAATGTCCAATAATTATTAGATTTCTACTTTAAAATTCATAGTTTTATAGGGGAAAAAATACCTACACATAGCGCTCAGAATCTATTAGCAGGGCAAAGTCACGCGAGAGGTTTTTTTTATCCAAATTTTGACGCCCTAAAATATTGGTACAATGATTATGCACGTGCGACGATTATGCGATAAAACAGGGTAATACTTTACTCATACTTTAGTTTAACATGGGTAATTATTTGTCACTAATTAATATTTGATTAACTAAGTCACACACTGTATTATAGTTATGAACACATGAGTGCGTAAATATGTTAAGTTCGACTAAGAGGCGTGAATATTTTTTGATCATAGGTGACTGTGGCTCATAAAAGTAGCATTGAGCTAGGTCCTATTCGTATGCCATGTTCTCACTTTCACATGCCAGATACCTACCTCAGACTACACATGTCCATTTGGACAATTAATTAGTTAAGCTGCGAAAACTACCTAATTATCTGCAGGCTTCAAGTTTAAGAATTATTTAAAATCAAAGTTTGTTTTAAATGTACCAGATAAAATGTTAGTACATTTTTGTATTCAAAGAGTCTACAATTTATTTATTCGAGTGAAAAAGAGTTATTTCATTTATCTCTTGTTCTATTATAAAAGTTTAGTAATTTGTTTCTATTTATAACTAATAAGCTAGAAGTTTCACTTCTGTCGCGCGTGGACTCCATGCACACGAACATTCATTTCTAATCAGAAAATGGCAGAATAAAAAGTAAATAATACTGAGAAAAAAAAGTTATTTGTTTAATTTTATGTTTCATAAGGTTATACTTTATGTGCATTATTTTGGTATGTCCATTTAATGATTTTGAAAAATTCATAGGCCTACTTGAGAAGATAGCAGATTGTTGTTTTTTTATAGAAAAAATAAATAAAAAAAATGTTTTAGTACATATTTTGCTATGTTATAATGAGAGTGGAAATTTGTTTCTAAATTTAACTGTTTTATTTAAAAAAATAAAAAATAAAAAAAAACTTTATTTGCAAGAAGGGATGGGTATGTAGATTCTTCGGTGCTTGTATTCCACTGATTCTACCAGAATCAGAACTTTCGATTCTCAAGCAGAGGTGGGGTAGCAGAAATACTACATTCAATCTATACTTGCAAGCTTTTCAAATGTAATTTTTCAGTAAATGTAGGCCTATGTATATTTAGACTTCTTAAGAGTTGTTCTTTAGGTTAACCTTCTGATTGAATTTCCATAATTTATATCAGATTAGAAAGTAAAATTGGGAATTACAGTCAGAATCGAACGTGGAAATTGTGGAATCGGAATTGGATTCAAAGAAATAACGAATCAACCCAACCCTTGTCAGAGGCTATGAAGTTAAGGGATATAATCCTGAAGAAAAGCCATTATAAAATTAATTTTTTTAATTTTTTACTTTATAGCATGTTTAGGAGTCCTTCTCTAAGATTGCGCTGTGATATTTTAGTTAGTTCATCAGTAGTTCACCATTTGAACGAGTGGTTAGGTTATGTATATGAAAAATAGTGTGAAATAGGACTATCAATTAGGTTGGGATAGTTAAATTAAGAATACTGTGACATGAATTTATAAGATAGATAATTTTAACCTCACCCATTTCTATTTTATGTAATATTAATACAGCTAACTATTCAAACAATTTAAAATAATTTTTTATGTAGCTAACCCAGTTAACCATTCTCACCATTTAACCTAACCACTATTTAAAAAGCTGAACTACTGGTAAACTACTTCATGTAACACAACGCTATCTTAGAAAACCTGTTAAAAACTCTGAAACAATTTATTTTTTTATTTTTTAGAAAATGTGCTTCCTTCTGAATTACCATCTTGTGAAATTGTAGGGTTAAAATCATTTAAAATGAGAAAAAAATTGTTTATGATATATATAATGAATATTTTCTCATATTTAATTTATTCAACCAAATAATTTTCCTTGACTTCGAAGGACTTCACATCTACCTTGTTTTCCAGAATAAAATTTTAAAAGAAATCTTAAATAGGTATGATTGATATTTATATTTTACTTATTTACTACACACAAAAGACTCACTCATTGAAGACATAAATGAACTTTAATATAATGCTATTGGTAAATTAATATAAACACCTGGAACAAAAAGTAGGTAACCTAAAATTTCTGCAATTACTTGAGCTCGGCTTGATTTTTAAGAACTCGACTCGACTTAAAAATTATCATGTGTGGACTCGACTTAACTTAAAGTGGTTATTACTGAACACTCATCGACTCGACTCGACTCAACCTAACAATTTGCAGATTCCTCATCCATTTTTAGTTTAATCATCAGCTAAACATTAAAAAAATAATGGATCAACTGTGCGTTGATTTAATAGCTTGAAGCGTGATCACATGTCCATGGTCATTAACCTTGTCCCAAAATTATAATTTTTCAAAGCTTATGGTTTTATAGTACAGTCTGGCAGCATTGATTGCATACCGTTGATGAAAATTGTAAAAGTGTTGTGTATTGTGCAGCGGGTAAAAAAATGGTCAATTTGACATGTTGTGTGTTGGTAGGAATGTGTTTTGATACTGGTTGATGATACGGGTAGAGCGTGCGTGAGTAAGAGCGTGCGTGCGCGCAGGGGTGTTCCTGCACGTGCTGGCGGACACGCTGGGCAGCGTGGGCGTGATCGTGTCCTCGCTGCTGATCGACCAGCTGGGCTGGTACGTGGCCGACCCCATCTGCTCGCTCTTCATCGCCTCGCTCATCTTCCTGAGCGTGCTGCCGCTGCTGAGGCGCTCCGCCGCCGTGCTGGTGCTGAGCGCGCCCGCCGAGCTGCGCCAGCGCGTGCCCACCGTGCTGGAGCAGGTGAGGCAACACACGGCTCCCTCGCTCCGCCGCCGTGCTGGTGCTGAGCGCGCCCGCCGAGCTGCGCCAGCGCGTGCCCACCGTGCTGGAGCAGGTGAGGCAACACACGGCTCCCTCGCTCCGCCGCCGTGCTGGTGCTGAGCGCGTCCGCCAAGCTGCGCCAGCGCGTGCCCACCGTGCTGGAGTAAGTGAGGCAACACACGGCTCCCTCGCTCCGCCGCCGTGTTGGTGCTGTGCGCGCCCGCCGAGCTGCGCCAGCGCGTGTCCGCCGTGCTGGAGCAGGTGAGGCAACACACGGCTCCCTCGCTCCACCGCCGTGCTGGTGCTGTGCGCGCTCGCCGAGCTGCGCCAGCGCGTGCCCGCCCTGCTCGAGCAGGTGCGGTCACTCCGCTTCCGTGCTGCCGCAAGTGGGGGAGAGATCAAACAATTAATAAATACAATTATTTCGTTTTTGCATTAACGGAAATGTGGATACCATTGTCTTGAAATTACAGTCTCAATTGAAGAAGTTTCTTATTCACCAATTAATCGGTTCGCCATTTCTACTAGAATACGATTTGGCTTGTTGCTGTTTTTTCAGGTCAATTTTATTGCCTGACCCACCATCGCCTCAACATGGGTGCCCGGCGAAGCTTGCTGATGCAAAAAAAACTATGTGTGTGTGGGTTTTTTTTCAAATTTTTTTTCCCCCAATAACGCATTGCGAGGTCATGCCTCAGACCTGTTGTTGTGGCTCCTTGACTGACTAAAAAGAAGTGAATTACATTAGAACCACTTTATTGCACTGTTCAAGGGGGTGTCTGAAAATGTTGTAAAATGTGGAAAAGTTTAAAATAAGGGAAATATATGAAAGATTTGTTTTTGCTAAGACAACAGTGATTTTATACCACCTTAACATACCATACTCTGATATACACTTAATCATTAAGTGTGTCTGAAGCATATCTATATAGAATAATTAACATTAATGTTCTATATTCACATTCTGTGTAGAGTACACGTAAGCATACATACAGTATATATATATAGGTACTTTCATACTTTAGTTACCAAGTCATAGTAAGATCAGACATTTCCAAGTTAAGAATACTAATAAAAATACAGCACTTTATCAACACACTGAGCTGCAGTTACCTATATGATTTTGCAATATTTGACAGTTGTGTTCATAGTTGAAATAGGCATGCCTAACCTCTCAGCGAGTGAAACACGAGTACCTTTGTGCTCATCCACGCACTTTAAAATGTTTAGTTTTTCATCAGTTGAAAATGTTTTCCATTTTTTACAAGCTGCCACGTCAATAAAATACCAACAGATAAAAGTTCAGTTCATTGCTCACAGTAAGGAATAAAATTTTATGCTTATTAATATTTAAATTTGGTACCAACAACGTTATTTTTAACAGACATTAAAGGATAATAGCATGAATAAAACCACATAATACAACATGTATAAGTTACTGATGAACGGTCGGAATTTTTATAAACTTTAGCGTTAGCATCGCTTGCTAACGTTTATTCAAAATCTTCCATTTCTAGGCCAGTGGGGGCAGCCTGTAAATACTGTTTTTAATGGAAGAGCGTATCGAAAAATACAAGAGTTACAGCTCTAGCGTTCTCAACAGCATTTGGTATTTGGTATTTCACACAAAAGTGTTATCTTCATATCGTGATAAACACTGGAATAACGAATTTATGTAGGTGCAGTATAAAAAAAGACAGTAAAATGCGGGAAGCAGATTGTAGGTGGGTTGTAATCTTCGAGAAATTATTGCATTGCATTCAGTGAGGTTAAAACGGGACTGAAATAAGATGGTGCAAATAATGGGAAAATGTAAAATGCAGTAATGTAAAATCGGGAATGTACTGTACATTTAATTATTAAATTTAGGAATTACTAGGTCACGCCCTGACTGGGCATTGTGACTTCTTGACCGACGAACACAATAGGGAATTCTTTCTGCCCGCTATCAGGCTGGGGAACATGGCCCTCCGCTCAACCCTTCTGTCCACCGGCCAATCACAGCCTTTCGCTATTTTTCTTATCCCCCTGGTAACGGCAGAGCATCCATGGTGCCGAGATCGCTAATTTATTCATTAATTTTTTTTAGCTCATTTATTAAATGATTCACATGGAAAGTTTTAAATTGAACATTCAATCAGTAAAACATAATAAATAATATAAAAATAGTAATATTTTATACTATTGTTTTGACACCGAAAACAACCAGTGTTAAAAAAATTCCATGTAATGAAAATGTTTTTGTTTAAATTAAATTTTAGTAACATTGAGGGTCTGTCTCATTTGCTGAACAGCTTATTTCACATTCTTGTAATTAATTGATTTTTCTGTAAATTTGTTCCTTATAGCATTCTTGCTTCTGTTGTTTGGTTACAAATTTTGTCACCAGATATTTACAAAACATTAATTTTGAGTTGTAAAAGGTGGGGCAGGCGATCATAATTATGAAACCTGGCATAACTTTTCACTTTTATGTGTTAATATTTAGTAAATGTAGCTTGAGAACATTTGAGGCGAAGCATACACATAATGCAATACAGCTGTCAGGATGAATTTATACTAAATCTGCTAATTACTTCAAATACTTTATTTACCCGTGTATGGATAGCACATTTAAGAGCCCGTCTATCCGGGCACACCTACGGTGTGCAAAGCTTTAGGAAAAACCAACGTGATTTCAAAACTACTCCAGATATCTAAGTTGGGTGTGTTTATGAAAAGCATTTAAGATTTCGCTAAGGGCTGAAAAGTACTTTTGGTCTCAGATTAAATTTTTAAACTGTATGGTTAAATTGTTAAAAGGCGTGTTTTCAGCGTAATATTTAGTCGTAAAAAAATCGGTACAGATCCTTGAAAGCACTTAAGGGATCTGCATTATACCTTTACCTTAATTTCTATGCAATGTAATGTTATGGTCACCGAACACGCCAGATCATAGTCGCGCATAAGGGTCGCACTTCATTTTTTTAAACTAAAAATCGCCGTTAAGGGGCCTGTCTAGTTTGGGTGTGTGTGTGTTAGTGAGGCGGGATGATAAGCGCGATGCTCTGTCCTTCTAGCGCAGTGTGACCTCTTAGCGGTCGGCGCCGGCAAGTGACGTGTCTGCTGTGTTACGACGGCTAGGTAAGGCCGTGTGGCAGGGTTGATGTTCTCCCTCTTCTCATCGATGTGAGTGTCCCGTGAACCGGCACCCACATCTGGACAGGTGTTCATGACTCAACTGTTCATTAGATTTGCCATGCCTTCAACTGAACATTCCTTGACAAAACTGCAGTCATCATTGGTGTTTTGAAGTGCACCTTTTATATATATAGAGAGAGAAGGAAAGAGGGAAAGAGAGAGAAAAGGAAAGAGGGAGAGAGAGAAGGAGAAAGAGAGAAGGAAAGGAGAGAACATGAGAAAGAGAGAAGGAAAGAGAGAGAGAGAGAGGGAAGGAAAGAGAGAGAAAGAGGTAAGGAAAGAGGAAGAATGAGGGAGAAAGAGGTAGAAAGAGGAAGGAAAGGAGAGAAGGAAAGAGGGAGAGAGGGAGAATGAGAGAGAAAGAGAGAGAGGGAGTAGGAAAGAGGGAGAAGAAGAGAAAGAGAGAAGGAAAGTGAGAGAAGGAGAATGAGAGAGAAGGAGAAATAGAGAGAAGGAGAAAGAGAGAGAAGGAGAAAGAGAGGAGAGAGAGAGAGAGGGGGAGAGAGAAGGAAAGAGAGATAGATAGAGAGATAGATATAGAGTGAGAAAGAGAGATAGATAGAGGGATTGATAGAGAAATAGATAGATAGATAGATGGATGGATAGAGATATAGATAGATAGATGGATGGATAGAGATATAGATAGATAGATGGATAGAGATATAGATAGATAGATAGATAGATAGATAGGTGTGTGTGTGTGTGTGTGTTTTGTGTGTTGTGTGGTGTGTGTGGGGGGGGGGGGGGGGCCGCCACCAAGGAGCATGTAAGAAGATCTGGAGTGGACATGTGTAGGGCGAGAGTGAAGCCAGCCGGTCGCGAAGAAGGGATGAAAAGAAAGAGGAAGAGAGCGTATTTCTACTGCATACACAGCCCCAGCCCACTTGTCCTTGAGGTTTAAGTGGCGCTGGTGTGCGGCTACAATGGTGATTTCCTGTAGCGCATATGGCTGTACAAATCGATGGAATTCCAAGCAGGATGGCGTTGCTTTTCACGGGTGATAACAATTTTTTTTTTTTCATTTGCTAACTAAATTAATTCCCAAAACTTTTGAAGCATCAGAAAAAAGTGGCAAATGTTTTAAACAGAAATAACTACTAATCTTCGAACTTTTCGACAAACCTAAGAAAACTAATTAACAAAGAGAAGTTGTTTCAGTTGTAAGTACAATTCTTTACTGTTTTCATAGATTTCCAAAGCGTGACGATCGACGACAGCTCTGGGAAAAAGCGACAAAGCGGAAAAACTGGACTGCGTCTCCGAACCATGCATTGTGTACAGTGCATTTTGAATGGGTCTTAAGAAGCGAAAATCGAACTCGATTAAAGGATGGTATGGTGTTCGGTATATTAAGGTTTCCCTCAAAGGAACGGTTTCACAATGCTCTTAAGATATTTGTTACATTCCAACATAAGTTTAAAACATTTCTCTTAAGAGTGTGCTTCGTAGCATAAAAGACGTGCCTTAATTATTTTGCAAAGTTTATCATTGTTATGGTGACGATGTCAGGGCTTTCAGTCTATAAAAGCCTATTCTATGATTTTTTAAAATTATTAATTCTTATGCAAACAATTAATAAAATTGAAAGTTTCTTACATTGTCAGTATATGCATAGCATTACAGTTATTCCAAACAATTCTCTACAGTGTTTAGCTAAGGTTTGCATGTTCCGTTGGTTGAGTAAGTAGACTGGAACATGAACATGATATTGAAAAGACTTCTAACTTCTACTAATACACGTATATTACAAGAGATTTGTAATAGATTAAATGAGGTAAGTAAGAATTCGTTTTTATAAACGTTGTGTATGAAATTATAAATTTTTAGACGTATAATAACAAAAATAAGTGTGTTCCGAAGACATGTCGGTAGTGTTACCCACTGAAACATTCCCACTTAAACTCTCTGTAAAAATAAAAGTATGGGGTTGAATGCTTCAAGAGTGGTATATAAATAAAATTTGAGGCTTCTTCCTAATTTCATATGCGGGTCTCCCCCACCTATAATTGCAAACAAAAATTTTTCCTCAATGTTGTAATTTACTCTGCGTATTCACAAAAATGTTTGGCAGTAAATAGGTATTTAATTTTTAAAAATGAAAGTATTCATGTTTCGAAAAAAAGATTAAAGCGGTGTGGGGGAAAATATTTACAGATAATCCAGTAAAATTTTCAGTTTGATTGTTTTGATAGTTTCGGAGCTGTTGCGAGTTTAGTTTGGAGGATTTTTCGGCCGCGCGAGGCAAGTTTGGCTCATTTTCGTTTTCTTCCAGCGTAGGAAGCAGGGAACAAACGCCGATACCCGGCTTCACCTCGCATCCTCTGCTAGCCTTCCCTTGTCCTCTCCAGATGTATTACTGTATATTAGCTCCATGGAGGAAACAGACACAGAAGAACCAAGGGTCTACACCAGAGCTGTATTTCTCATGTGCCAGCTGAGACACTGAACACAAGGACTTCACTTGTATCCATGGAACTGTAGTGAAGACAGATACATGGTGTGACCCTTATTCGATGGTGAACCTTATGGTGAAAATGTTTGATTTTTATGCCAAAAATTACAGGTAAATATGATAATAGTAATGACAAGAGAATTAAATAACCAGTATGGCATGTGAGACGGAGCCCAAATCTCTTTTGTTTTTTTAAAATTTAATCTGGCATCACTTCCTGTACGTGCTTGCAGTCTGCTGGATGCATTTTTGACAGATGTAAAGAAATCATTCTGAGATCATGTTTTGTTTATAATCGTCTGAAATGATTACGCCTTAATTATATTATTAATGCTAAAATTTGTACATACTTTATTACACTATGTTTTATATAATTTTTTACCAAAACTGATTTAATTCAGGAAGCAATTTTATTATTATTAAAATTTATGGGTTAGCTGACGTTACGCTATTAATATAAAACCTGTTTTTTTAGGGTAAGTATTCAAATTTCAACTTACTTTTTTCATCTCGCAAAATAAGGAACGAACAAATCTTCGAGAAATAATATTCATTGTTATTATAATTTATGGTGAAATCATGTGTATGATATAGTGAGACCCGGTAACACTTAAGCAGAGAGACAAATTGCCTTTTATTCTAAAAATTTGGAATACCATTAAATATTCTATAATTCATAGTGACCAAGATACATTAAATAAATAAAATATTTCAAGCTGTTTCATCACAGTTTTTATAGGTTGAACGGTATTGTATTGACTACTTTCTATTCAAATACACCCGTTACGTAGTGTGAAAGGTAAGCGGGCCGTGTAGCAAGCCTCAAGGTAGCTGTGCGGTTGCCTTGGTGACAACAATTGTGGATGCGTCTGCCGGTAAAAGTGGAGCCGACCATCTCTTTATCTACGTAGTTTGCAGTTGAAACCATCCCCGAAGCTGGCATGTATGGATGCCGTCGCCTGGTTCTCAGGTTGCCACCTGGGAGATTTGTTGCACCAGCCGGGAAAGTTACTTGCACACAGCAGGGTTTCTGCAGTCAGGGAAAATCTGGAGAACTGTTAAAAATCGGGGAACTGAGAAGCTGTCAACGAAACTGGGAAAATACCGGGAAATTGACAAAATGTTAGTTACTAATTTGGATTAGTAAATTTAACACTAGTGTGTTTGCGCTTAACAACTCTCGAGAAAGTCATTGTGGATCTTTTTTTCATTACCTCTTCTTCCCCTCTATTCTCCTTTCACCTAGCTTCCCCTCCACCCCTACTCTGCCTTTCCTTATTTTCCTTTGATTCCTTCCTCCACACCCCCTCCCCGAGATTGCACGGGCACGCTGTGTAATTTTCTGCTATAAAAGCTTAGAGTGTAACTCTCTCGAGATGCATTTAGGCATCTTCAATACAGTGAGTCATGGCAAAGTAACTGTGTATTGTAACTATGTAAGTTGAACTTTGTTGTTTCCACTTCCAAATTTAGTTTTGTGTTGCCACTGTCAAATAATTTATGTCTGGTTAACTTGCGAGACTGGCTGTGTGCTGTTGCTTGGAATGCGATGATGTTCCCCGAAGCTCCATCTGGAGACATTCAAGAAACTTTGAGTTCCTCATAGAAATGCTATTCCTTGTCATGCTCTTCATCCACTCGCAACTTTGTGTCTAGTTTTTGTGGTTGACGCAAATCCTTAGAAAGACTTGGAAAATCTCCATCCTGTTTGTGATACTTCATCTTGTGTGCTCAGGCGTACTATATAATCTTTTATTCTTTTTTAATATTCAAGCCTTTAAATTGTTAACTATTATGCTTTACGTCAAAACTTAATCATGTTTTATTGTTTTCCGTGTAATCTCCGAGTTAATGATCTTTGATGGTTTTGCCATTGCAGCTTTACCTGTTTACCTGTTAAATTTTTTTTTGTTAGATTTTGAATACCTGTATCTACCTTGCTGCGTTATGGTCTCGCGGGACAGTTTACGCAATCATGTTTGTTGTTGCGCTCACTCTTGTTGGCTATCTGCCCCACTGGCCTTGTAATATTTTAGAGTGCTTATATTGTTAATAGAGCTTTTAACTTGTCCTCCATTATCGTAACTTAACAAGCATTGTGAATATTGAAGACTATTTCATTCTTTTGTGTCGGATAAAAATGTTGTTAGCGCCCTTGTGGTCTTGTGATTATATGAGCACTGTTTGGAATACATCTCTGCTGTAGTCTTTAGAATAATAAGTTTTCTGTTCATTTATCTATCACAAATTTATGTGCAGTTGAAATCCCATCTGTTTTCATTATTAATTTAACGTAAGAGAAACAATAATGTAGTGTTTTAAAGCTTGTTCATACAAAAGTTAAAGGCTTTATATAAAATTTTGGCCATCTTTGTAGTTTAGCCATGATAGAAATGATAATAAAATGTGTATTATGCACGGAAAAGATATAATGGTTAGTTTGAAATATTATATAAGTGGTTGAAATGTGTTTTGATAAGTATTTTTAGTTAAATGTACTTACATTATCTTGCTATATTGATTGATGAGACAAGGAAAAAAGTTATGTTGGACATGGAAAACAGTGAGATTGTCTAGAGTAAGCCTGGAGGAACCGTGCAAATGTTTATCAAATGCCGGGACATCTGATTATTTCAGGTTATATTTATTTATTTATTTATTTATAATTGTAACATGTCAACTAACAGGACAAAGCCTTTAATGGTTGGCACACAATTAGACACAAATACACTCACAATAATAAACATAAATGAAAAACACAAAACAATACAATATAAACACAAAACACACATAACAAAGACAATAAAACAAAATTCAAATGTTACAATTTAGACAACACAGAACTAAAACACACATGATCATTAAGAACTAAAGAAAATAATTAAAGTCTTTATCAAATTTATTAAAGTTGGTTATTAGCCTAAAGATAAGATCATTATTTCTGTTAACTGTACATAAAGTGGAAGTTAAACGACTATTAAAAGGAGGTACTCTTAAACCGGTGTTGTCAAGTATAAATTTACAGTTCAATTTGTTAGTATAACAGTTTTTAATGAAAATAGAGTCAAGTAATTCTCTTCGACTTGAGAGAGATATCAGATTGGGTAGAGGAAGATGTTTTTGATTAATAATATTTATTAATTTATTCTGTATGTTTTCAATTTTAATATTATCGCACATATTGATGTTGTTCCAAATTACTGAGCAGTATTCTAGTTTTGACCTAATTAATGCTAAATAAAGAGAGAGGATAGAATCAGTTTTTGTAGCATAACATGTGACATATTTAATTAAAGCTAATGTTCTTCGGGAACTAGAAATTAAATGTTTAACATGTTGGTGAAAGAACAATTTAGAATCTAGAATGATAACCTAAATCTTTGAGAGAAGAGGATTTCTGAATTAAGGTGTTGCCTAATTTATAATCATATTTGATAGTAAGGTATTTTCTAGTAAAGGATATTATTTTTGTTTTGCTTTTATTGAGGGTCACAAGATTTGCTTTACACCAGTTATTAATTTCATTAATGTCAGTTTGTAATAATAAACAGTCATTAAAAGAGAAAATTTTTCTACTTATTTTTAGATCATCTGCGAATAGAGTGCCAGAAGAATGATTAAGAATTTGAGTAATGTCATCAATAAATATGTTAAAAAGTAAAGGAGACAAGGTACCACCTTGAGGAACTCCAGAACTAGCCATAAAATTTGAAGAATTGGAGTTGTTGATAGATACAAAAAAAGTTCGATTTTTAAGGTAGCTAGAAAACCAATTAACATAATTGTCACTAAGACCGAAATTATGTAACTTGCCTAATAGTAATGAATGGTTTACAGTGTCGAAAGCTTTAGCAAGATCAAAATAGCAGGCATCTACCTGACCCCTGCTAATGACTTCATTAAAAATAGGATTAAGGAAAGTATATGATTGGTGGCTGTAATCATTCCTGATCTAAAGCCATGTTGATTACTAGATAAACAATTTTTTAGTTGGAAATTTGTGATTTTAAAAACTATTTTTTCAAAAATTTTAGAGAGACCATTTAATAGTGATATTGGTCTATAGTTAACCACATTTAATTTGCTTCCGTGTTTATGAATTGGAATGACCTTTGCAATTTTCCATTTATTAGGAAAAACTTGGGTTCTTAAACTAGTATTAAATAAATGTTTTAATAGAGGTACTAATAAATGTGAACAGCCTTTCAGAATAAAATTAGGAATCCCGTCGGGTCCTGTAGACATTGAGGGTTTTAGAGCCCTTATGCCCCAAAGCACAAGGCTGTCAGAAACAGAGGGAACAGATATTGTATCAAGGAATGAATTTAAGGTGGGAACTTGGTAATTGACATTAGAGGACTCTTGAAAAGTATTCACCAAATACATTAGTCAACACCACTGGATCACTAGATACAACATCATTAACTTTTAACGAATGCTGTTCATGATAACCGTTTTTTATTAATTTGACATAGCGCCAAAACTTCTTAGGATTGTTCTTGTTATTATTGTTAGTGGTTCTGGTCCAATTTATTTTATCACGCTTGATAAGATATTTGGTTTGTTTTCGAAAGAATGAAAATTTAGTATAATAGTACAAATTTTTGTTTCTTCTGTAAAGTTTGTGAAAATGTTTCTTGGATTTTAAAGCTTGAATTAAGTCTTTTGAAAACCAAACAGGGTATTTAGATGGTTTGCTAATGAAAACGGGGATGAATTCATTAATATTGTGACATATACAAGTATGTAGTTAATTGATCAACAAGATAGTTAACATCAGTAGATTCATAGAAATTTGACCAATCGTAGTTTTTAACAGCATTGTAAAGACCAAGATAGTCACCATTTATATAGGACCTAGAAACTCTAGAAGAACTGACCACATAAGGAATGCTGTCAGATATTTTTATAATTAAGGCAGGATGATATGGGTCTTCAGTGACGAGTGCTTCATCCGCATGAGATACTGAACATTGCGAGATATTTGTAAAACAAAGATCTAAGAGGTTTTTGGATGATAGGATTATGCTATACTGAGATAGACCAAGACTAGATATAAAGTTTATAAGATATTGTGCTTTAGTCTTGATGTGCGTGTGCACAATGTTGGTAGTTAGATTATTGGTCCAATCAACACCTGGGACGTTAAAATCACCAAGTAGCACTAACTCATCTTGATAAGCAGCCAGTTTATCTTCTAAAGTCTCTAAATAAGATGAATAAACATTTGGAGATGTTTGTGGTGGTGTGTGTGTGATATATATATATATATATATATATATATATATATATATATATATATATATCGAGAGAGAGAGAGAGACAATTATAAAGGATTTATTCTGAGTCATTTTAACTTTTAACTTTTAACCAAACAGCTTCAATTCCGGGGTAGTCCAGGTTATAAATAGGCTGAATAGACGTGAATTTAAACTTATTGACTGCTATCAAAACACCGCCACCACGATCTTTAGAAGTCAGGAAGGCGTCTCTATCATTTCTGTAGATTGAGTATTGATCCGTGAAGTAGTGGGAATTAATGCTAAGATTGTGAACCAGGTTTCAGTTAGACAGATAAAATCATAATTGGAGATGATAATGTTCCCGACTACTACTATTATGGGTGTCTAACTGTTGTCCGGCAGCTGTGTCGGGGCCGGCATGTGAAGGCTGGAGGGGACGTGGCGTTGCAGGTGCTGGGCGTGGAGGGGGTAGTAGGCGTGGGCCAGCAGTTCTACTGGAGCCACACGGCCGACACCAGCGCAGCCTTGGTGCACGTGCGGGCCGAGCCGGGCGCGAGCGAGCAGAGCATCCTGCAGCAGGCGAGTGCCCGAGTGTCCCAGTGTCCCAGTGTCCCAGTGTCCCAGTGTCCCAGTGTCCCAGTGTCCCAGTGTCCCAGTGTCCCAGTGTCCCAGTGTCCCATTGTCTTTGTGTCCCAGTGTCCCATTGTCCTAGTGTCCTAGTGTCCTAGTATCCAACACTGGAAGCAGACAGACCGGCCCTAAAGAAAAACCCTACAACCCGGTTCACAGAACATATAAATGTACACTTGTTCAAGGAAGCAAGGTACTGTTACCGCCTTTTCACAATAAACTTCGATTAATGAAGCAGTTCACTAAAGCACTTCCCAAAGAGGTATTTGGTAACAAAATTTCCGAAAATATATTTTACGAGAGTCTGAGAGTCAGTGTGTGTAGTGTCCAAGTGTCTGAGAGTCAGTGTGTGTAGTGTCCAAGTGTCTGAGAGTCAGTGTGTGTTAGTGTCCAAGTGTGAGAGTCAGTGTTTGTTAGTGTTAAGTGTTTGAGTGTCCTAGAGTTGTAGTGTTTAAGTGTTTTAGTGTCTGAGAGTCAGTGTTACAGTGTCTGAGTATTCCTGTGTCTGAGTGTCTCATTGTCCTTTTTCCCAAGATTCCTAGGGCATGTGTGTTCTTTCACCTCCAACCCATCCCTCCTGCTATGTTCATCAAGTTCATAGAGAAAACAACTTGTGACCCTAGCTGGTTATCATGTAAGTGAATATATTTAATGAAGTCATTTTTTTGTGTGGGTCTGACCTCAATTGTCTGAATCAAATCTCGAATTCTAATCACAAGGGTCAAAATTAAAATAACATACAAGAAATAATAGATATTGTTAACTATGGTGTTGAAACTTTTATACATACCTTTAAATGTTTATTTCATGAACTAAGTTTTACAAATACATACGTATCGTAATTTTATGTGTCTACCGACTGACTTGTACATGCGTGTGCATGCTTCACTGTATCTCATGGTTCTGAAGTAATTATTGTGTCTTCTTTCGGTTCCTTTATCAATATTTAGTGGACTTCTACCAATATTTATTCCTAATTGGTTGATCAATCTAAATTCTTGGGTTTCCTAGGCCCAGTGATGATGAATTCACTATTGGAGGAAACTGCCGGTACCAATCGATCAAAGGTATCACGTATCAGTAATTGCATCTAGTAAATTGGATGAACTAGTGAATCTTCTGAAAATACTGTTTGAAAATAGATCAATTTCTCGAGACCCTTCTTCATAAACCTCAGGTATAAAGCATGAATTAATCCTTCTCAATCAATAAATATTTGTGAAAAATGATTATAATAAATTCTACAGTTATGCACTTATGCAAACGGCTGGTAACGAGAAAGTTGAACAGGCAAGGTCTTCAGGTAACAGCGGCTCAACGGGTGATCTACTTACGACGCAGCGGGAATTCTGTGTCATCAGCAAGAGTCCAAACAGTGTGTCAACGAACAAGGTTTCTTTACAGTACAATGCACATGCAAACTGAAAACTGCAGTCAACGAAGAATCTAAATTAATCCCTTATGAATGGAGAAAAACCCCCATGCAAGTGGACTTCAGGAATATTTCTACACTAAAACAGTAGTCAACCCTTAATTCAGAACAACCAAAGCCCTGTTTGTTACCCATTTTGTTTCATCTGTCCCAAGAACAGGAGATTGCTGACTACATTACAAATGATCTTAGAGTCTCAAAAGTGAAAGTAGTTAAACTCCATACATAGCAAAAATATTTTGTGGTGTTATTTTAAGATCAATTTTGGTGTTACGAATGCAATATTTCAGTATTACATGGATTTTTGTGCTATCATTGTTTAGTTTTACACATTTTCTGGTGTGAAATGTTGTCTTCTGTCATTAACTATAGTACTTGAGAAATTAATTTTCTGAATCAACATTCGATGTTGGTATTCAAATTGCCTTTAAACTGGCTTGAGTAAATTCACTGTAGTCCCCTTTACGGGAGCAAAGTACCTTTGCAACATCAATTCGGCTTGTTTCTGCGATGAAAGTTCATTCTCAATAATTTTTTTTTGAAAGCAACAAAGCCATGAATGAAGGTATCAATGGGAAGATGAGAAACAGAAGGCAAGTTATGCAGAGACTTCTGTAAGTTGGCATCTTCAATGCTAACCCTACTTCTATTTCTTGTGTTGAACACAGTTTTAATGGCATCAAAGACTTTTAATTTAAGACAAAGATCATTGCCAATAAGCTCACCCAGTTTCATTTCACATTTGAAGCGTACAATGATGTGGTACCCCTGTCACTGCACAGTTATGGAAAGCCAACTTGAGGCACTGTTTCACATTTGCCTGATTTGTGTTCAGCTGAGATAATTTTTTGTTCACGCTGGAGGAAAATACACATACACTCAAAAGCTGAAATTTGGTTTTGATGTCGCCCACTTTTGATGAGAGAACATGTGCTGTGGAGCAGAATGATCCTTCCAGAAAGGTAGCAAGTCAACTAAAGATGCACAATTTTGTGACATGAACCAAGCGTGTAGTTCTGCCACTCTGATCTCTTCTGGAGTCTTTTTTTTTTTAAAGTAACCCCACTGTTCTCTTTTCTGATTTGGTCCAGAAACTCAATAATGTCATGCAAATGCTCATTTATGTAGTTGACAGACTCAAACCAAGTTATTACAGACTGAGGAAAAACTTGTGCTTCGAAATATTTTATGAATACTTTGCCTTTAAGAACTCAATGTACTGGTATTTGCACTTTCTTGTGTTGAGGAAAGCATTTTTCATTTTTCACTTTCTCCTCAACATTGTTATGTTCCTCCATGCTGGTTTTACACACAACTCCAACCAAATGCAGTTTGTGTGTCCAACACTGGACATGGAGTAAATGATACCCAAACAGGCCCTGCAGTTTTCTGGCACAGTTTATCATGTATCGTGCCGATTCTGATAAAAATGCTACAACTTGTTTATACATATTGCACCTCGTACTTTTGAATAACATCACTAACTGCCTGAGCACAAGATTATGAGTCTGCACAGTCCAGCACAATAGATGCAGCGAGAAATGTTGACTGTGCTGTGGATGGTTCAAGTGTTTTAAAGATTATATTGAAAACACAACACCCCTTGTAAGTGGTTTCGTCACACAAAATTGCACACAAAATCAATATCTTTGTAAAAGGTTGTCTGTTTATTATTAGGGTATTATTGAAGGGTTTATTTCGTTTTGCCCTCAGCACGGTCTTGAAATCAACGTAATGGTCATTTAGTTCAGTGTCTGGACGCCTTCCTGTGGCCATTGGGCTCAGCGCTCAGCCCAATCTCTTTAGATCACCACCCGAGGTAGGACATCACACCCTGAAGACTTAAACTCTTTCGCCACTGACGTGGTGGTAACGTCCGCCATTTACCTACGTAGTTGTCAATATGTTCTTAATTCCTCGGGGCCTGCTTCCGGTGGTATATTGCTTTATTTAATTTTTTTTTATTCTTTTTGCAAACTTTTTAAGTTTAATCGACGAGTGCTGAACGTAGTCCAGGTCACATAGTGTCCTGGACCCCAGTGTATCCTGAATCCGTGTCATTTCAGTTGCATTGTAATTTAACTTATTTACGCACAAGAGCTGAGCTCTTGCCAGTTCACACTGTGTATCTTTTTAATGAGCACGAGTTTGACCGAACAGAGACTGAGGCGTGTGAAATCTGCAACGAGCCCACGTCCCAAATACCTTTTCGAAAACCGTAACTAGCGGGCCGGCGTTGGGAGCGGAGCAGGTCCTGTGGCCAGACGTGTCTAGCACCCACGTGAGTCAAGTCATGGCTCAGTCAACTAGAGTCTCCGCTTCAACGTGACGGCGCCCTAGAGAATCGACAGACAGCGTTATCAGTAATTGAAAGTACCTTCTTCAAACTATTCTAAGAATGTGTTTCTTTTTACAGATCTTTCTGTCATTAACAGTATGTACACGGTTTGTTAAAATGAATACATTGAATTAAATTTTAGTGCATGTAATACACAAACATTTTCCATATAAATATATGCATCTATGTTTAAAATCATCTTCTTTTTCAACTGTTGTAGTTTATTGCAAGGTTTGTCACTGTATACTAAACAAATAAATAGAGAAATGAAAAAAATTTTGTTGGGTTGTGTGTGTGCCAGGCTAGAATCCACAAGCTTGTGTTATGAAATCGATGCCGTGTGATCATTGTCTGCTGCCATGTTTCATGATTAGGTCGGATGTTGTCCAGATTGTGTCAAATATCTCACAGGCAGCGGCGTGGGGGTGATCGCTTACCCCTCTCCTTCCCCCTAACACCCTTAAAACTAGAAAAAAAAAGTGTTACACAGAAAATAATATTCTCCAATCTGCAACTGGTCTTTCAAGTCTGTTCAGTTAGTTTATTATAAAATATTTTATATTTTCTGGTTCTACTGTAATCTGTATTTTTTTAAACTAATAACTCTCAAAGAAATCAAGGAAAAAAAATAATTTCAAAGCAGTCATGAGAACTGCCGACAGAAGTGTAATCCTTTTTCGCAATTAAATCACACAACAAATTTGTTTTATCATGTTAGTAAAATAACTCCTAAATTACTATAAAATACGCATTGCATAGTAATTGTAGGTATTAAAAAAAAAAATAGGTAATGATGTTCTTAATTTTTAGGTTATATCGCTACAAAGACTCCGTTTTCTTCGTTATTCAAACTATATATCTATATGAGAATATTAATATATTTTATACTCACTATTTACTGCACAGTTATCGTATACTTAAGATTTAAATGCGCAATAATAGGAACAGATATAGTGTTATCGTTAACACGTCACGTGACCATGTCCAAACCTTCCCATATAAGTTTTTACTTCAATAATATAATCATGACTTGATAATATGTTATAAATTTGTTGAAACAGCCTTTTTAAGGTGGAATTATTTATCAAAACTTAGGTCTCCCCATTTAACTGGGGAGTGTGTTCCCTTCGAGCCCGGTGGCTGTCCGCAGTTTACCGTCGCAAATAATAAACTGTATTTCGTGTCACGTCGACTGGTGTCGTGGGCTGTGTTGGCACGCGTGTGTGAGTGGGGCGCCGTGCCGTGCCGTGCAGGTGACGGGGATCCCGAAACAGGCGGGCGTGCACCAGCTGTGCGTGCAGGTGGAGAAGGAGCGCGTCCCCGGCGCGCACGGCAGCTCCCTGCTGCTCGTCAAGGCCGTCTGAGCTCTGTGTTGGCACGCGTGTGTGAGTGGGGCGCCGTGCTGTGCCGTGCAGGTGACGGGGATCCTGAAGCAGGCGGGCGTGCACCAGCTGTGCGTGCAGGTGGAGAAGGAGCGCGTCCCCGGCGCGCACGGCAGCTCCCTGCTGCTCGTCAAGGCCGTCTGAGCTGCGGGTGGGCAGTTCTGATGTCGCCCTGCGTCCCCGGTACCCGTCTTCCGTTTACCTCCGTTGGCAACTGTTTTGTATTTCTGGTGTGTTTGTTTGTTAGTTAGTCAGATGCACAACATGTATTGTGCTAAGCACAAATTTTAAGCGGTAAAATAGTCTTTTTGTTTCCATCTACCGAAAACATGGTTAATAAAGAATTTCGTCAATGTGCTGATTTATTGGTTACAAATATTTATTTTCAGGAGACTTGCTTGCACTGTAATTATATATAAAGTATTATTTATTTGGTTTTGTATCAGTTTTTATCCGTATTGCGTATCTTCTCACGCTTGGATTGCGTTACAGAGTAAATGGCGGCGACTGTTGCCAGAAGGGTACTACCCGCTTTTTAGCATTAAAAACTTATTTTTATACCATCATTACATGTATTAAGTTGAAATATTTTGTTTTTTTTTTTTTACTATTTTTAAATATTTTATAGGCAATTAAATCTGTATTACTACGTATCATTTTGACAGAAAAAAATAATTCAAGGCTAAACACCCATTATTATTTCACAGGAGAAACTATTTGTAGCATCTGGTCGCTATTACTAATAGTGATTATACTTTGCCGATTACGATTACCGATTACTGATTATTACACGATTACCTATTACGATTACGGATTATCAGTTTTTGCGTAAAGTTGAAATAAAAAACAAAGTCTTTTACTAAATATTCCTACTTGAACGCCTTTTTATTGAAATACTGTAATCGAATTTTTATGTATTATTGCACTAGGATATGTTGGTGTAGATATAATAATTATTTTTCTTTAAAATGCACACAAATAAAACTCTCTAAAATTTTTTACACCTCAACTTGTAAAATAACTAAAATATAATGTAGCTTGAGAATCCACTGTTGGTTGGAAGAGTTTAGATATTCAAATTTTTATTCAAAAACACTAGCATATTGAGGTTTCTGGAATCAGCCTATTTCTTCTATCTGTCAAAATAGTTCCTGCAGTGGAGAATAACCTCTCTGATGCCACAGAGCCAGATGGTATTGCCAGCTGTTGCAAACGTGGATATTTACTGTCCTTCCACAAAGTCATGGGGCTCAAATTGTGTCCAGCAGTGGAATAAGACAGGTAGTTTTCTACTTCGTCTGCGATACTATAATCACACAAGTTACAAAAGAACCTTGGAAGAGCTGGGGAGGGAGGTGGCAGTCACGTGACCGAAGCTTCTGGCAGGGGTGGGGGCCAGTTGAGCTGTCGCTCGCTTCCGGGAAACAGTGGTCCGGTGCCGTCAGCTCGCGGTCCTAGTTACACGATCCAACGCTATCCATGGCATCAACGTCGGGTCATAAGTCACTGATTTTAAGCGGCACGCCGTTGCGGGGACAGGCACGGGAGATTGTGTACAATGTGGCGACACATTTGAAAGAGCAAAAGCAATTACATAATTTGAAGTACAACATTGTCGAAGCAACAAGTACTGCAACAAGGGTTTCTCAGTCAACTGTAAAAAGAATTTTGGCAGAAGGTAAAGTGAAAAGCAAAAATAGTTTAAGTTTTTATACTCCCACGGGAAAGAATAAGGAGCGAAAAAAAAGATTCGAAGAAGATGACTTTACGTGCGGCGCTATACGGCGGAAAGTTCACGAGTTTTACACCGTTAGAAAAATAATTCCAACATTAAAGAAACTGACCAGGGCATTACGAGAGGGCAGAGTTTTAGATTGTAGTAGAGAGTACTTGCGGCATTTGTTAAAACGTATAGGATTTAGGTGGAAGAAATGCCAATCAAAAAGAAAGATTTTGGTAGAAAACCGGAAACTTCTGCTTGTAGGGGGAGGTATCTACAAACAATTTGTAAATATCGAAATGCAGGTAGAAATATTGTGTATGTTGACGAAACATACCTACATGCAACACATTGTGTTAATTCCTGCTGGCAGTCGAGCACTGAAGTAGGTGTAACAGAATCAATTGGCAAGGGGCCACGTTTGATAATCGTGCATGCTGGTGGAGAAGAAGGCTTCGTTTCTAATGCTTTATTAATTTTCAAATCAAAACAAAAGTCTGGTGATTATCATGATGACATGAACTACCGAAATTTTTCTACCTGGGTAAGACAGAAGCTACTTCCAAATTTACCTGAAAATAGTGTCATAGTTCTAGACAATGCCAGCTACCACAATGTCCAAATAAATAAAAAGCCTACGACCACTACTCTGAAATCTGGCATCCAAGACTGGTAAAAGCCAACAAAATTCAATTCTCTACACACATGACCAAAGCCGATTTGCTACTTTTAGTAAAATCCCACCAAAGCACAAAAAGATTCAAAGTGGATCAAATAATAGAGGAGTGTGGCCGTGACACCATTCGTTTGCTTCCATACCACCCGGATTTGAATCCGATTGAACTAGTGTGGGCAGATTTCAAAGCAAAAGTTTGCGAGGAAATATCTACATCTTTGGACGATAAATGAAATTTGTGTGAGAAGTTATTATGTTCCTTTACGGTGGAACATTGGAAAAAGTGCTGTGATCACGTGAAAAACATTGAAGCCTAATATTTCAAGAACGATGCAATTGTGGACATCGAAATCGACAAGATAATAGTGAATCTTGACTCATCATGTGGCGAAAGTTCTTCGGCTGACACAGGATCTAGCGCTACAGAAACGGCCGAATGTCTGAACTCAGACTCGAGCTCAGAATAGGTGAGTCGCGTTCAAATCAATTTTAACCGTACTTCCCTGTTATACATAGTTATATATGTTTTTGTACTTTTACAAAAATTCCTTTGCAAAACTAATTGCCAACGGGTTCGAATCCCGACTCTGGCGTTCTTGATGGTAACCGTGTTTTCCAGAAATCAAACAACAGTTGAACGATGTGATGGTTCCTAAACAAAGAACGACGCAAGACCGCAACCTAGCGATTTTTAAACTCTCAACTTTCTAGCGTTTTTGTCTGGAGTGTCCGCCTTCTTAATTCATAACAAATCCTTTCCGATAATGTAAAATGCTCAAAATGTGTATCTCAGGCCCCGGGTTTACTTTTTCGCTGCGTTTATTTTATTTGTGTGCGGGCGTCAGCCTTGTTTGTTTTAATTGACAGTAAAGTTTGTTATTCGTGTTTGTAAAATTTGTTAAATAACTTACGTTTCCTTTGTAGACGATTGGCGTATTGGAAAAAGCTGAGGAAATCCTAGTTCCCAATAGAGAAATCTCATTCAATAGTTATTACATTTAAAATAACTTAGTTTTTTTCTTGCCATCCTTTTGTCGTTGCGGGTTTTTTTGTTTATATACTTAGCCTTATTCATTACATTCTTAACAATCGGCGTACAACTTAGACTGCGTGAGATGAGCTCACATACATACAAAAGGTATTAAATACTTGAGTGTTGCCCGCACAAAGCTGCGGCGAAGAGTTATTTCTTCGTACAGAGTTTACTTTGCTACTGGCCAACTGCGTGGGTACGATACCGTGTTTTCGTGTAAGTCAGGCCGACGCGACGGACAAGGACAAGGGCGGAGTCACTCCCTCCCCCTACTTCCCCTCGACGGTCCTCGGGAACTCGCGCATGCGCAGTAAAAGGTCCAGCTCGATCTTGTCGGGTTATAGTATCTGCAAACACCAGAACAAAACAAGTTTAAGTATTTTTATATGTGCATTAAAATACTTAAGTTAATACAACTATTGCAAAATCATTGGCATGAAAAATAAATAGGCCTATACCCTATAGCAATGTTTGTTTAAAGTATTTTGATTATATTCATTATTAGCAAATTGTTGACTAGGGGCCTATTGTGATATGTAACTTACAGTAGGCTATGAAAAAATGTTACTTAAACAACTTACTAATGGATTCTTCTGACCCTGAAGCTGTTCTGTCAGTGTCAAGCGCATGGCAAAAACTCCAAATCCCTTTGGTATTGGTGCTGTAGTTAGAGGTGCTTGGTTCATCTCTTTGAGTTACAAGACATGTCTCTTGATTTGTCAACATGGCTTCTTCTATCAGAAATCCTTTCGCTCTTTAATTGGTTTTCACTTCTAAAAATGCTCTAGTCTTGTACCTGGGATCCAAAGTTGTTGCCATCACATACAGTTTGGTTGATTCCAACCCAGAAAATCGACTAGAGTGCATATTTCAAATTTTTCATAGTAACTAATGTGCTTCCCCCTTTTTTGATCTTGTCATCAAGAACTCGGTGCAGACTATTTACAAGGGGTATAGTATCTGCTACAATGTTTTCTCATTACTAACTGCATGTGTTACCTCTTCAAAATTGTGCAAGATATCAACTACTTCTTCTGCCAGGGCCCACTCTTTTGCACTGATTTCAGTGTTGCAACTCACGACTGTAGAGCAGCAGTCACTGGAAGACATTGCTCAATTAGTCTTCTAAGCATTTTTAATGTAGAGTCCCACCTTGTAGCTACATCTTACAGAAGCACATGTTTTGGAGCATTGAGCTTCACCTGCAATTCCTTTAAAACTTTTTTAGCAGAAGTTGAATGATTAAAGTGCCCAACTACTGCCCTGCTTTTAGAGATCATATCTCGAATAGAATTCTCGTTCATTAGGCCTTGCTTTAGCACAAGCTGTACTTTATGTGCCAGACACCTTACTACATCTTTGCCAAGTTCAGAAACTGCATTTATCATATTGACAGTGTTGTCTGTCACAATAGCACAAACACGACTCTCAATTCCCCACTCTGTGGATGTGTTCAAGTTTTCTGCTATGTTGTGTGCACTATGGTTGTCCCCTTCAAAGGGATGTACTTCCAAGCAATAGGACGTCCTTTCTAATATTGTATTGACACCATGTACAGTTACACTAAGGTAGTCCTTAATTTGGGATGAAGTGCCACTTGTCCAAATATCTCTAGTTACAGCGATTGTCTGCAAATCCTTCAGTTCTGTTTTTACTCGTCGTTTAACATCTTCAAACATAGATGGTATAACTACAGTACTCAAATGTTTCCTGGAAGGAAGTTCATACTTTGGTACTGCTTTCTCCAATAGTAGTTTAAACCCTTTGTTGTTGACAATATCGACTGGCTGCATGTCAACACAGATCATTTCTGCAACAGCTCGAGTCATTTCTTGTGCTCTTGGATCAGTGGGCAAGTACTTTATATTTTGATACCATGGCTGGTAGTGTTGTTTGTGACAGTGCACATTTTTCAGGTGGTCTAGGAATGACATCAGGATCATCTACTTCACTTTCCCAACTTTTATTTATTTTTTCTGAAATCACTTCACTGGAATGAAATTTTTTTGCGTGGTTCCACATGTTTGTAGTTGTGTACGACTTCTGGTTCCCGCAACTGCCTCGTGAGATGAGTGTTCCACAATTTAAGCATTTTGCTTTAAATTCACTTATTAAATCCACCGAGAAAAATTTCCATAGGTCACTTTTTGATCTTGAAGACGTCATTATGTTGATCAACAATCAAAATACAAAGCTAAACTACAATGTGTTTATGTTAATGGCCATTGTCTACGAAAAAAAAAACTGCAGTATTCAATATTCATGACTTACTATTGCAGTGTTGCCAACTTCAATTCTGATCGTCACTTGTGCAAACATTATGGTTGCAATTTGGTATTTTATACTCCTGTTAATGACTAAAAAGTAAAAACTAAATTTAAAAAAATGCCAAATAATCACCATTTCAGTTTATTAATTACTAATTAGCATCACGTGAGCCTACTTTTCTCAATCCTTTGAGAAAGGGAATTAAGTAGCGGCAGTGGAATGTGAACCGATGGCGCTATTGTGTATTTGTGCGTATTGTCCATTCCAGAGATAATACAAACCGATATTTTCCGATCACAGTTCAATCTGTGATTGCTCCTTTAGAGTATCTGTGATTTTTATCTGTGATTCTATCACAGTTAAAGCATTTTTTGCTGTAATGGTGAGAGTAATAATAATGTAAATGGCAAGTACTAAAGACATAATTTTACATCAAAATACACTATTTAATGAATTTATAGTACTATTATAATTAAAGTAGTATGCTGCAAAAGAAACTTTGTTACAAAAAAAATTATAAAAAAAAAACAATCCTTAGAAAATGTTAATTTAAATCTAAAATGTGTGTACCTTGTAATGTTAACATTTAAAATATTCAAATTGTGCCTAGAAAATAATGTTAATAATAAAAAAATTAAAAATATCGTGTCCGTCTTATTTTCGACAAAAGTTATAAAAATTATCTAATGTTAAATAATAGCTCCAGAAAAGATTATTACAATAGTAAAATACAAATAAAAACATTTAGTATTAGACACAAAATAGTTTTTATTTATTGCAGTGGTAACAGGAACTGCGCTCTCTCGACAAGTCAGGAACTATTAGCGTGTAGTTCTTCTATAGCGCTTCGGTGTATCCAAGAAATAATATATAGATATAGATTGTTTGGGAACAATAACAGTTTCACGGGAACCGAAGCTGTGTTGCTATTGGTGATTTTGGAGCAATCGCCGGTTTAATTCGCAGTTTGGTGAAAGCGGCCATGCCATTGGTGGTAAAGGAGCAATCACAGTTTCCATATCGACTAAGTGCTAGTCTTGCGATCGCTCAATCTTTCACATATTGTGATTTTATATGCTCTGCTATTGGTTGTTCGGGAACAATCACAGTTTCTAGGGATCTAAAGTTGCCTTGCTGTTGGTCACGTGAGAGCAGTCACAGTTTACTGAACGCTGCTCTGTCATTGGTGGTATGGGCACAATCACAGTTTCCGAACTTTTGTATTTGGAGTGCTGTCTGCTGTAATATGGAAAGTATTTGAGTAAACAGCACGTTCTATTAACATAACGCGACATTTGTGTATCGTTTCAAAATATTTATACGAAAATAGCACATTTCAAGCATGAATAGAAACTAATATAATTACCTAAATTGTGCTGTAAAATTAAATTTTGTCACAAAATCAACTAATAAAATTATTATTGGTACCTAATACATGTAAGGAAATATTCCAAATTGGTTTTTGTAAATTACTGTCGATAAACTCAAAAATTAACAGAAATATTTAAATCATAAACAAATTAATATTAGTGTGTAGAGGGGAAAAACCATATGTTTATTTAACATTTCAAGACGAAACGCTACTCTGTTTGCCATATTTACCTCCCAAACTAAAATGATAGATATATAATGCAAAATAGTCGTTCTATAAGATGACTAAAGTTGTTAATTCCAAATAAAATGTATTGCTTTCTTAATAACTAAAAGTTTATATATATTGTTGCTGTTTTGTAAGACAGATTATGTTTACACATTTTGCATTCCGCAAAATTACTGTCAATAATATTATAAAAACGTCCAAATATCACTCTTTTCCTTATCTTAGTAGAAGGATCCATCGAAAGTCTAAATATTAAATACTCAAAATTATATTCAAAACAGATTTTTTACCGTATATCAACACTATCTACTGAATTAGACAAAGCAACGCCTAAAGTGTTGAATTAATCAAGTTTAATTTTATGTGGCTTGTGCAGAACCTGCACTCTATCGGTAGGCTGAGAATTATCACAGTTTAGTTCAATTGTTGAACGCGTAGATCGTGCTTTGGTGCTGGAAGGAAAGTGGAAGAACAAAAAAAGCAGTATTGCCATTGGTTATTTGAGAGCGATCACAGTTTCACAGGCGCTGAAGTTGTCCTGCTATTGGTGGTCTGAGAGCAGTCACAGATTATTGAAAGCAGCTCGTCCATTGGTGGTATTGGAGCAAAATCGCAGTTTCCTGATCACGTCGCACACAAGGCAGTGCCTGATGATATTGCTACTCTGATCACAGATACTTCGTACGATGAATCACAGACTGTGACTGCGATTTTTTGATATCTGTGACTAAATCACAGGTTGTGATTTTACGACCCATCTCTAAGTTCCAACCTCACATCATACATTACAAACATGGCCGACATACGGTACGCAGTGAAAATTAGTTAGGCGCATCGTTTCTACGATACCATGTCCAATTTTTTTTTTCAGACTTACATTTACTAATATAAGTAACATATGCCATTTTGTGAATTGTGACTGCTTTAAAAATGCATTTATTTTCTTAACTAAATATTTTGTGCGAAGAAATCACGTGTGTGATTTAGCTGTGGCCATGGTAAATATTGTGACAATAATACCATTCACGACGTTAACTTAACAGGATAAATTTTACAGTAAGTAAATGAATTGAAAGGAGTAAATACTGTAAATAGTAATACAGGGCAGTTATGTATGTACAAGCACAATTCCAGAAACAAGCAAGTATTATTAGGCGAGTGTATCTATGTACACTCCGAGATGTTGACATTCCCTACCTTCCACGGTCATATTCGTGAAGAGATTTCAGCCGTTTGTAGTTTCAATTCAAGAACTTATTAAGGTTTAAACTTTAAATGTATTTTCTTTTCTTTCAAGTCGTATGGGTTTCAGCAACAAATTTTACAATAATCGGCAATCGGTTATAACCTAACCTGGTAATCGCCGATTACGATTAATCGGCATTGGGTCAATAATCGCAGTTGCCGATTAACCGGCGGCATAATCGGTGCATCACTGATTACTAGCAAGGCATTCCATAAAATTATGTGTCTTGGCCAAATTATGTAAAAAAAAATTATTCATTAATAGAGTTGAATCCAAGTTGGCATCTTTCAACTACGTCTTCTGTGAAATAAAGAATGTATATTATCAGATAATGCTCTTGATGAAATATAAAAGGAAAATGTATTTACAAAAATCTTATTGGTTTTACTTTACAAAATACAGCGTTTTAGATACATTTTAAAAAAAAAATTTCCTTCACTACAAAGTTGTGTATAAATATTTTGTACTCTATAGCGTAGGTCTGGCAATTAAGCATACCGAAACAAGGCCAATACTAATGGCACAAACAGTGCATTGGAATGAGGGGGTTAATTCCCATTTAAATGCACACTACAAAGTGATGATGAGACACACTTTAGCTGTAAGATAATATTTCAAACTTCTAATTTCATTTCAAATACATTCCGAAATAAAGAATATTCAATTTCATTCTAAGTGTAATGAAGTTATTACATATCACTTTGTTTAAGTATCAATATAAAATTTAAAGAGTCTTTTATACACAATATAAATGTGTATGTAGCCTTTTAAAATTTTGAAATATGTTAATTGGCCTTTTATAAACAGCCTATTTTAACATGTGCACAGTTAACAGAATGTCTAAAGTTCACAAGGAAGGAGAACCTAAAATTGGGATTTTCTTACGTAAATTGTAAACAGACAATAAGAACTTTGTAACCACTGAAAAAAAAAAAAAAAATATATATATATATATACATACATATATATATATATATATATATATATATATATATATATATATGTATGTATATATATATATATATATATATATATATACACACACATATATATATATATAAAACCATTAACATGAAATATCTTAGTCATTGCAAGTGTTTGTTCAAATATAATTTTTAAAAATCATAGAAATGTAATTTTAAAAAAAATTTCCAAGCGGTCATGAGGACTGCCGACATAAATGAAAACTTAAAACTATAAACAAACAGTTGTTATTTTTGGATATCCAAATTAATTGTTTGATCTTAAACTAAAACTTTAAATCAAAGTAACGATTATTAATATTAAAATTAGGAAAATACAGATATAATTTGAAATAAGAAATACTAACTTTGTAAAATATAATTTTGTAAAATAGAAAATATTTTTTGATAAAAATCAGAGACTTTTTCGCAGTTTTTACGAAAAAATATCACACAACAAATTTGTTTTATCACGTTAGTAAAATGATTCCTAAATTACTATAAAATACGCATTGCATAGTAATTGTAGGTATTAAAAAAATAATAATGATGTTCCAAATTTTTAGGTTATATTGCTACAAAGACTCCGTTTTCTTCATTATTCAAACTATGTATCTATATGAGAATATTAATATATTTTATACTCACTTTTTTATGCACAGTAATCGTATACTTAGGATTTGAAATAAAAATTAAACAAAAACACAATTTGAACACTAATAGGAACAGATATAGGGTTATCGTTAACACGTGACGTGACCATGTCGATGACGACTTCCCATAGAAGTTTTCACTTCAAAAAAGATGTGTTGCAAATGCCTGATGTTTCCCACCTTGCACACACTAGCCGCTGTCTCGTGGCCTCAGTTCTCGTCTCACTCAGGAAGACGGGTCCCAAGTGCCGTCTGAAGTGTGTTACTGTTGCCTCGACAGCGCACTTCTTGCACACAGACGAGATGTTGACGTGAATACGTCTTTCAAATTGCTTCCATAGTGGGAGGCAATTTAAAAAGTGAATGCTAACCAAATCGGGGGATACATTTTGGTGTTGTGGGCTACATATCTAACATCTCCATCCACAATTTATTTACACCGCTGGATAGCTAAAGGATCAAAGAATTCGTTACGCTAAGTGAGGACTGTGACACATCGCGCACGGTGGAGGGGGAAGCACCGCCATTTTGAGGGTATTTTGCTGCGTTTCGAGATTTACATTTAGTATAAATTTTGATTTGGAAAAGCTACGACGTTCGTTTCAGTTTCAATCGTCAGCACCCGTCAAAGTATATTGATTGCATGTATAAAACATTAGTGTAAAATAGTTACAGTGAGTGAATATATATGGTGTTAAAATTTTATATATATATACATACACATACATACATATATATATATATATACACACACACACACACACACACACAGTAAACTCCCGGTATATCGCGCCTCGATTGATCGCGGAATCGGGTATATCGCGGGTCAAACCATGTCCCCCAGTCAGAAATGAATAATAATGGAATAAATGGTTGACAGCAGATTAGGATAATTTTGCATTGTAACTAACAAACTAAGCATCGGGCAGAAAAACGCCTAGGCGTAGAAAATGTCCGCAGTGAAATTCTAAACAAGATATCTCCATACATTATTGCTCTATCTTGTGGGGTTTTCAAATTATGGTCCAATCCAGCCCAGTGATATTTTCTGAAACACTAGTTCTTAACGTCGCTTTATCTCACAAATGAAGCATCGGACAGGGGACCTGATAAAGCCCACCATCCAGCGACATTATCCAGCGTGACTCGGCTGGGGATTGATGTTGGATAGGCTTGGTTGTCGGCAAGCGCTGGGTAGGGAGAGGCGAGCCGAGAACATGGAGAGAGGTAGAGATTATAGCGGGCAGAAACACCAGGGGGAGTGGGGGAGGGAATGTGTTCACGCAGCACACAGGCAGAGCATGAGTCACTTGACTGAGCAGCGTTCCTGCGTACAAGGCAAAATCAGGTAGTCCGGTGTTTAAAATTCCACTACAGAATCTTAATTGGTACTTTACTGGACATCTGTATATAAATGTTTTGTTACAACTTAAACCTACAGACGTAATATTATTGGGTAATTCATTGTATTATACACGTTCATCTTTTTACTTTGGTATAATGTTTTAACATTAAATAGTAAAGTAAATCAGCTAGCGTATTTTTAATCTTTGCCCAGGAATTCCCAATGGTCCAATACTTACGTGAACCATACTGTACCACTTTTGCCGTGAGGTAGTAAACAAGTCCCGGAAATGTTTATGTGTAACGGTCTCCCGACCTTTAACCAGAGGCTGGGGAACATAACACTTGCCGATCCGAGCCACACACACTCAGCAACTCGACACAGCGTTTGGTGAAATAAGTAAAGACATAGTTTAACACGGTTTTTAATACGGCGTCACTGATTGCGCTAAAATTAAATTGGCGCAATTTTTGTTTCCCACACGTGACCATTTATAATTTACTGTAAGCATGGATAATAAAGTTTAACCACTTGACACGATACACGATTCTTTATTTTTTATTGTACGAATGCTAGAATCATTTTTTCCTGTATCTGCGGCCTACTTCTGCAAAAGACAAGCTATCTGTAAGTAAATATAGAATTTTTATTTTGTCAATCAAACTCGGTACTTTGCGATTCATATTCGGTTTGAAGTATCACTACGGCCTTTCTTTTTAGAAGACTTCGACAACAGAATCGTGTGTAACCGCACACACTGCACTTACTTGTTACGGACACTGACGAAGCAGATACTGTGGCTGACACCACGAGACTGGCAGCAGCTTGTGTGCCGCACGTGTGTTTGGCGGCGTTTGGCGCGCTCGTAGGCCGTGCGACAAACTGTGCGCGGCACACGGAAAAATAAAAACAATTCAACATTTAATATTTATCTTTAAAATTTATTATTTTTATTTTTTCACCCGCGTTTAGTGAAAACTGCGGATGCAAAGTCCGCACAACGGCGGGCCGTCTATACTGTGCGTGCTTGCCGACCTATTAGAACACAGGCGGTGTTTTATGCCTTTTGACCTTGGTCACATCGAAACATCGCGGTTATGCAACAACGCGGGTAAAAGTTATGTCCCCCGACAACCGCGTTAAATAGGGAGTGTACTGTATGTATGTATGTATGTATGTATGTATGTATGTATGTATGTATGTATGTATGTATGTATATATATATATATATATATATCAAAGATATACAATGTCGGCCTGTACGCAACTTCTTACTTCTTAGTGTTCAAACATGATTATAACATGCATAAAATAACGTATTTTGTATTGAAAATATTACCTGTTACGTACAAGTATTCACTTACAACACACGGCCGTGTCCATGACACAGCCACACCCCATTTTATGGTATTATTTTAAGGTGTGTTTCATTTTTAAAACAATAGGTTTATGTGTTTTTTTTTAATGATATATGTTAATTGATAAATATTTCACCATTCAACAAAAATGACACTAAAGTGTTTCTTAATATTTAATACATCAAAATAGTGCATAAATAACATACAACATTTTCACAATTACACCTCTAATAAGCATGCCTTAGACAGATTTATTCAAAACCATAAAAACAAAATGAAATGTAAATCAAATTTTCTACGTTTTTAGTCTATATTTTTGATGCAGCCATCAGCAAAAAAATATTACATTCTTTATAAATTTGTTAAAGTCATGTTTAAATGCTGCTCAATTTCATGATATAGGTAGGTAACTTTTGTACATTTTAGATGTATTTTTATCTTGGTGTATGTATTTTTATCTTGGTTTTATGTTATGGTATTGACATGCATTTCAGTGTTATTTCTGTTTTTTTCCTGCAATTCACAATATTTTGTCTCTACTCATACCATAGCCCATTTCTGTCTTAGTTTTAACTCTTCCTGTATTTAACAATGTACGGTAATTTTTTGTATTAAAGGCGTTAAGTTTTACATTTGGAAAGTGATCAAAATTCCTTTACATCACGTGAGAATCCACAAAAAGCATGCAGTACTTAATGTTTTTCATAGGGATGGGCCAATTAAATCCTCAAATGTCATCAAATATTTAGTGTTCAAAAGCTTTGCCATTCAAAGATAAAAAAAAAGTTAGAAAAATATTTGTGGAAGGGAAATTCAGAAATCTGAATGCTAAAACCTGTGTAGTTGACAACATAATCTTAATTATTTATCTCTACAGAAGATATCAAAGAAATGTTTCTATCTGCAACTAGCAACAATGAATGCTCTTTGTATGTTTTTTAATCACACCAGGGAACATTTTTTACCAATAATAAATTAATTAGTATATCTAAAACATCTAAACTGGTTTTAATTGTTGGTTTTTAAAAACTTAAATTTTGGTGTTTTTTTCTCTTATGTAGGGGAGGTAGGGGAGAGTTGAGACACTTTTTATTTATATATTTTTATGTGCTCAATAAAAGCCAAATATTTCATATCTTCATGTCTGCCTAATCCATGGTGTTATTAGCACATAATAAAAAATAATAAAGTAATTATGTTTGCGTGAGTGCCTGTAAATTATAATATTACACAGTGTTGCATAGTGTATCAAATCTCCCCATGCTAGGGAGAGATGATACGTATGTTAGGAAGGGCTGATACACTTGTTAAGTATGTTTATTTATAATGGTTTCAAAGATTTGTTTTTGCACAGAAGCATAAACAAAGTATATGAAATAAAAATAAATGTTTTAATAAATGAAGATTTACCAAATTAAATGGTAGGAAACTAAATAGTTTGAAATAATACCCATAAATACATTTAACTAAACTAAACAAAACAGAATCAACAGTTTCACAACACTTTACTACTACACATTTAACATTCTTCACAAAATAGGCCTATATTACATTTTTTTCTACAGATCATGAAAATTACCTATCATTTTGAATACGAAAAAAAGATATAGTCTTGTAAAAAAAAACTTCTTTAACAGCATTATCTCATGTTATAACCATGAAAACCTTCTCTGAAACTGAATCCTTCAATCCTGTCATTTCGTAGAGTAAATGTGGGTTCACTAAGAACTTTCACTATTTGTTTTTCATCTATCATAGTAATTTCTTCTTTTTCTGGCCACATTTTGATTTTGTGAACATTTAACATACTTCACAAAATGTTCTAAAAATTGGAGGAAGTTTTCCCTAGTCATCCACCCACTGTGATTTGGATGCTCAACTATTTGTGTACTCGGAGGAACACTTTTGCACACATAACTATTTGCATTTACTCGGGGTAAAATTACAAATGGAGGAATGTGATTTCCAGCTGCACTAATGGCACAACACACTGTCACAAGTGTGCCTCTCTCCTATGAAGTGGTTTGGCCAACTTGCCGTACACCCTTCTGAGCTACCACTTTTTTTGGTTTGTGTGTTGTCGTCACACCTGTCTCATCAACGTTCCAAATGTTATGGGGTTCAAAATGTTCTTTGTCGAACACATGAAATAAGTTTTTTTTGAAACTCCTCAACTATAAATTTATTAAAAGCTGTGGCTCTTGCAATACTTGTGGCCTCAGGTTGTCGAATTGATAAATCAGGATTCCTCTTCATGTATGTACCCTCGGAACCAATCGTAGCCTGCCATTTTATTAGAATCCCATCTCTTTGGGTATGTCTTTGTATTTGCTTTTGCGAACTCGTATGCTAACTGACGACACGCAACAGTAGATAGCCCAGAATGTAGTTTTGCACTTACTTTTAGGTAGCTAGAAAGCATAACCTCTTCCTCTTCCTGGGATTTGTTATATAGTGATGAAAAAACAGTTTCTTCCCCTTTTTCTTTGTATATTTTAACACGGCGCATTAATGTCATTTTGTCTATGTTAAACTTCTTTGCAGTCGCCCTCAGGCCTTTGCCCACATCTGCAACCTCTTTCACTGCAGCTTCTAAACCAGAAGGGCTGCAGGACCTGGAGTTCTCATTTTTTCTTTTGTAGAAAAATGGCAACTAAAAAATAACAAACATATTAAGGTTAAAATAGTCTTAACACCAAATGTAGGTACAATCCAAACAGAGCCCTAATAAATGTGACAGAATATGGCAATATTTTTTAAATTCATTTCTAAACCATAGTTTAAAGGCTTACAGAAGTTAAATAAAATAATATCAAGAAATTCTGCAAACAGATTCTTCAAACAGGCTATCAAAACAAAATAAAAAATTGTCTTATGTTTTTTAGGAGAAATGATTCAATGTATCAAGTCTCCCTGATACAAGTGTATCAACTCTCCCCTGTTGTGCCTTATACAAGAAACATAATCTCTTGTCCTCATACAGGTTAGAATCAAACTAATAAAAGCAATTATGGTTCACTGAGTGTATGTATTCTTTGAATTTAAAAGTTTTATGACAGGCTTTCATTGTATAAAACTTTTATAGAACAGAATTCAGTAGGCTTGAAAAAAAACTTACATTGGAAGAAACACTGGGAGCTTTTTTCTTCGTGTACTATTTAAGCTGCCATTTTGATTTACCTGTGTGTTTTTTTATTAGAACCTAACATATAATTCACAACTTATCATTGGTACCAACATTGATAATTACTTGAAAAAATGTTATTGTATCAACTCTCCCCTACCTTAATATTCCTGAACTCAATATCTAGATTCTAACTTCTGGCACTCTTTCAAGACTGTAATTAAAGATTTGATTTTGAGAAAAATAGGTGTGACCCATCCCAAGTTTTTACACACACACACACACACCCACACGCACACGCACACGCACACGCACACGCACTCGCACTCGCACGCGCACGCGCACTCGCACGCGCACACACACACACAAAACACACACACACACAGACACACACACATACACACACACACAGACACACACACAGACACACACACACACACACACACACACACACACACACACACACACACCTATACGTGTTTAGGCCCCTATTCGAGGACCCCATTTTTTACCCTTAAATAGAGGACGGGAATACACAAACACTAACGTAGCTTCCGAGGACTATTACTTTAGCAAGCATATCAGAGGACCTGTCAGACTGAGGACCTTCACACAAAGTGTGTCTGGCGCATTATCCGAGGACTGTAAAGTTTTACAGTTAACTGCAGGACTAGCAAAATCAGTATAAATGTTTCAACAAGACAGGGTTCCTGTTAGTCGTGTAGTCGAACCAGTGGTCCTTGCTAAGGTGATACGGAGTCGATTCTCGGGGTTCTTCCGTTTTCTTCCCTCTATAATCCCGCTGCTGCTCCATTTACATTTGACTTCGCTTCATCGTTACTAAATACCTATATGTTATAATTTCCGTAAAAGTTTTTTTTTTGATAAAACCACTTATCCGAATTTGTGTAAACATACAAAAAAATATATATTTTTTAACTGAATTAAAACATAAATTTCGCTCCAAAAACTTTATTTATTTAAATGTTATTCACGAAAAAATTTTTATGATGATTAATTTTTCTATTAATTGAGATTTTGAACTATGAATTACAATTCAATATTTGTAAGAGAACCCGTAGAACCCCGTTTTTCAGTTCTATATGTTCCAATTCCGATATAAAAAAAATAATTAATGTTTTATTTGAAGACATCAATTCTTCTGGTATTGAACGAAGGTTTCAACCAACCTAAATAATAAACTAGATAAAACTAGTGATTTAAGAATAAGAAGTCAGAACTATATCCTACTTATCGTATTAAAGGAAAAATTTAATTTTCATACATATTAACATAGAAATCTCAACATATAAAATATTTAAAAACCAACAAATAAATTCTCAACGAAATGTTTAAACAACAGTGCAACCAATAATAAGTGTGATACAATTACAAAAATGTATTCAGTTACATTTTATAAAAATTAAAAAAAAATAAGGTATAATTAGTTTTTGGTAAGAGAATAAAACTTTCCGAAATTTTTGTCCAAACGAATGTTATTAGTTTCACGAAAAAACTGAATTACGAACTTTAAATAAGAACTATATTCTACGAAAAACAATGGACATTAAATAGTTTAGAATATTGTTTCATGTTTAATATTTAGACCGCATGGTTATATTTACACACCAGCTTAAAATCAATTCTTAACCGAAGACTGTGTACTGCACCAATCAATCTACGGACTTTTACACAGTTTGATATATACTATTTCATGTTAAATAAGAGTACCCGCGTGGTCATTTACACATCAGTTTAAGCTCAATACTTAAACGAGGACTGTGTACTGTACCACTCAACCTAAGGACTGTTACACAGTTTTATATACTGTTCCATGTTTAATAAGAGGACCACATGGTCATTTACACACCAGTTTAAACTCAATACTTAACCGAGGACTGTGTATTGTACCACTCAATCTAAGGACCTTTACACAGTTTGATATACTGTTCCATGTTTAATAAGAGGACCGCGTGGTTATATTTACACACCAGTAAAAACTCAGTATTTTACCGAGTATTTTGTCTTTTATCACTCAATATAAGGACCTTTACAAAGTTTATATACTGTTCCATGTTTAATAAGAGGACCACATGGTCATTTACACACCAGTTTAAACTCAATACTTAACCGAGGACTGTGTATTGTACCACTCAATCTAAGGACCTTTACACAGTTTGATATACTGTTCCATGTTTAATAAGAGGACCGCGTGGTTATATTTACACACCAGTAAAAACTCAGTATTTTACCGAGTATTTTGTCTTTTATCACTCAATATAAGGACCTTTACAAAGTTTATATGCTGTTCCATGTTTAATAAGAGGACCGCATGGTTATATTTGCACATCAGTTTAAACTCAATACTAAACCAAGGACTGTGTATTGTACCACTCAATCTAAGGACCTTTACACAGTTTGATATACTGTTCCATGTTTAATAAGAGGACCGCGTGGTTATATTTACACACCAGTAAAAACTCAGTATTTTACCGAGTATTTTGTCGTTTATCACTCAATATAAGGACTTTTACAAAGTTTATATGCTGTTCCATGTTTAATAAGAGGACTGCATGGTTATATTTGCACATCAGTTTAAACTCAATACTAAACCAAGGACTGTGTATTGTACCACTCAATTTAAGGACCTTTACACAGTTTGATATACTATTATATGTTTAATAAGACGACCATTTGGTTAAATTTACACACCGGTTTGAACTAAATACTTAACCGAGGACTGTGTATTGTACCACTCAATCTAAGGACCTTTACACAGTTTCCAGGGTGGTGGTGTTTTTGTGTTTCTGGCGCCACTCCCGTCCCCCTCCACCCCACCATCCTCACTCCACCCTGCCCGCTCGTCAACATGCTCCATCGCAACTTGCAGTTCGTGGAAACGTGCGACTCTACACAAAATCACCTCAACACGTGTGTCTTCTCTCCAGTGTTGACAACTTATTCGTCACTCAGTGGCGGATCCAGCTTCAAATATTGGGAGGGACCGATGACCCAGTACCTCCTACTTTAATTGTGCGTCCGAAAATTTCGAAAACTAACAGCTTCTCAAGGGGCTATTTGAACACATGTATGACGTCACGTAAACATAAATTAGATAAACAAGTATCACAAAAAAATTAAAAAGTATTAAATTGAAATATTGAACCAAATTCTAAAGGTCAGATGCGGCAGGAAGCCTATTATATTTTTTCACACTTCAGTTTTTCGACAGTTTTTTTTCTTTCAATGCGAAGTAGAGAAAAATCATAAAACGTTACCTGGTCCTAATCATCTCAGTGAACAGATATTTATTTCCAAACTTGGCCTTCCAATGTGCGCCAACTTACCACAAAAACTCATACATTCCCCTAACCTTTCTATTTTGAAATGCCTAGATTCCTAATGTACCAATTTCTAAAAATACCAAATAAATATTGGAATAAAATGTACTTATAAACAAAGTCCTCGTCATCAGCATACATAAATTAAATTTTTACATGTGAGATTTTTATAATAATCACATACCAAATTGTATTTTTGTCGCCATAATTTTATTAATTTTGAAATTTCTCTTGCTTCAAAAGGTTGAACCTTTATTTTTTTTATTGAGAATGTTATGGTTTTTTGTGCATTTTCCATTTGAATCTCCTAAATGAAAAAATTATGGTCTGCGATTTTTAAATTTACTCCATAGAATAATCTATTCTCCTACAAAACACTAACAAATCACAGACAACACTTTAAAAGTTCTGTTATCATGTAGATGAAACTAGAGATTGATAGATAGATACGTCAATTTCTTCAATACCAACTGGACACTGTTCAGTCTTGAAAAGAAAGATGTATGTTCATATGTTTAAATATAGAGAACACTTACGAAACTGATTATACAGTAGAAAATTTTTGTATTTATACATCTTTAATGCACCTGTACAGTAAGTTTAGGCTAAGGTTATTCTTCGAATAACTTTAGTTTCTGCTTTGATCGAAAACTTTTAAGGACGAGATACATTCCGATAATGGTTTTTATGTTTTTATAGTACTTCATGAAAGTTGTATAATTCTATGGGAGTGAAATGTACAAATGAAATATTCGAAACATATAAAGAATATCAACTTGAAAGTGTTAAAAACAATAATAAAGTTTTATAAAAACTATGTGATTATCACCATGTATGCCCTTATGTGTTCTTATTTGATTAGCATGCCGCTGTTTTAAATAAGTAATGAAGATGGGGTTGGAGAACGTTAGTTTAAATGTTTTGCATATCATAGCCGGATATATTTAAGGAGGTTGGGCAAAGGGGCATTAGTTCAGGTGGCTTGTCACATTGTGTGGGTTGGGGAGAAGTGAGTGGAACATTGTGTATAAATGTTATTTATTTATATACAGATAAAAAAATATTTTATCATATTGCATTACAACAAAAGATAAGGTACAAATCGGGCAAACTTTCGGCACCGGAAAAGTGAAAAAAAAAAAAAAAGTGCCGATCCTAAATACTGAAATACCTATGATGTAAATATAGGTAAATTACGTATTTTGTGATGTCATTTCTGTAAAAATATTTACATGAAGCGCTCAGTTTATCAGTGAAAACTGCCTACCACAAACAAATTTTAAGTTCTTACTTCCAAGAACCCTTAATGAAAGTAGCATTTTTCGTGGATAGTCAGGAAAAATGTATATCAGGTGAGACAATATATATTTAGTTTCCTTGAAACGTGTTTATGTCCAATCGAAGTGTTGAAACAGCGTAAACATTTCAAGCGTTGGAGTAGGACGGTGGAAGGGGTGAAGGAGGGTGGGAGGTTGGGTGAGTGGGAGGGAGGCAGGCAGGCAGGAAGGCAGGGAGGGAGGTAATGAGGTACTCTCAACCCATTCTTAACCAAGTGCAACGTTGCCAAATTAGCGCAGTAGCTGTGTGTGGGATAGCTCACTTGCATTTTTCCAACATTGCCTGAAACTGGTATCAATACACACACCAACAACAGAAGAGATATCTTGTATGTGAGCTTGGAAAGTAAGAGAAATTAGAAAGGGAAAAAAGATTAACTGTTACTAAAATACTGTTTACTCGCAATGATAATTAATTTTTTTTCCCTTGTTTTAATACATCTATAATGAAGAGGTGGAATGAACATGACATACGACGCGTGAAAACATAATAGCGATAAATAAATAATATGTTTGTTCGTATTTATGGATTCATAAAGAAACGCACATCTACGCATTAAAATCAAAAATGTTTTTTCAAACACTTTTGTATTTATTTACTTACCCAGGTACCGAAATGGATGACTCTGAGTAAAGCTCAACAAATATAAAACAAACTATCTCGAAAACCCCAACTTGTAAAAGTGTTAATTCACAACTCAAATTCTATTTTCCCGACAGAATGGTCAATTCTTATAACCAGCATTTATTTATAGTCACAGAAAATGGCATCGAATGAAAGAAAAACTGATAGTAGAACTGGAATAGGGTATTTTTCATAGTACAGGTAACTAGAGATGATATTTTATTATATTTTTGATATATGTCTACAGAAATGACTTAACAGTTGTCTGTAAAAGTGCATTAAAATTTAATTGCGATACCTACCTTTTGCGATTATCGTTTTAAAACTGCATTTTAAAGACTTAAGTAGATAATATCATGTACATATGTAAGAACGCAATAACTTGCATTTGCATATGGGCGCAAGTTTGGTTTCGATGACACAAATTCACTTTGTGAGAACTAATTTTCATAAAAAAATCTACCCTATCCAGTTTTTATTATCGTTACTTACATGATATTGACTACGAGAACTTGTGCAAAACCAATTCCCATATCTTCGCATAAAGTTATATCTAATAATTTATTGATATTACAAAAAAATAATTATACAAAATATTTATACGTAAAAAGACGTGCATAATTTAAAATTAGCAGGCTATACATTATCAAGAAAATTCCCTTAAATAATACTTTCGTTGCACGGTTATCTTATTATAGTGTTGATGACAGCAGGAACTGCAACATGATTAGAGTGGGATCCTAACCAAGTGGATGCCAACTCGGCCCTTATTTTTAGTACATTTAAAAATAACAAATAATATTTAATAATGTATGTTTTTAAAATATTAATTGAATATTAAGTATGTAAATTATATCACTAAAAATATTTATGTAGGTATGTTTATAAAGCAAGGCAAGGTTAAAATTTAACAATTCTAAATAAGTAAAACTACTTTAACCAACTATCTCTGTTATCCGTCACTACTTGTATGCGATTTTTTATGAAACGTTATTCATGCTGTTTCCGTAAAAAAAAAAAAACAGAACATTGCTTGAATAAAGCTCGAGCTGCAAATAAACAGAAGAAAATGACTTCTTTTTATTAGGATGTAAACAATTTAACTTAAAGAAATTCTCCAAAGTCCGTACATATGTACACATTGTACAACATTGCACATTAAACTATGTTATACTAAATTGGTAAATAAAACTACTATATATGTTATCTAATTAAAAATGGCTTACTTTTTTTCCCAAATAATTTAAAATCTCGTACTACTTATTTACTTATATTTAAATGTAACTGTTCACGTTTGAAATTGAATTTCTATTGTCCGTCTATTAAATTATCCGTCATAGGACCGGTCCCGAGGGTGACTATTAAATAATTAGGTTTTACTTAAAAAATATGTTTAGTCTGTAAATGTTAGAATAAAAATTAAATCTGTGTAAGTTGGAAACAAATAAATATTGAATTAAGATAGATTTCAACTTACAAAACGTGATTGGTTTAAGTTACTAAGCCATGACCTAACACACTCTTTCACTCCGCCACGAATATCTAAATTGGTGTAAATATATATACTTTCAAAAACATTATGTATGTTTTAGGTACACTTTTTTCTAATCACACGATGTTTGTCTGCTTAAGTGTTAAGGTTACTGTGGATAAATTTTTACGGTTTTTCCACTATCTTTGACGTCATCATCCCCTAACACAACAGCAGACTTGAAACCCAGATTTTTCCATTCTCTTTAAATTTTCAAATCCGGAGTTTGTAATTGTGCCTATTACTTGCTTTGTCTTCCTTTTGATTGTAACACATTCTAGCATCACCTTTTGTTTCATCCAACGAGAGAACTGTAAAGCGCTCTCTTGTTGACACTATAGCAATTGAAAACACAAAATCTCTCAAGAGAGCAGCTGCTAACGGTAAAATAATTATTTTACTAAAGCTTCTATAAAAACTCAAAGATTTCCAAAACAACAGTAATTTAGCAGGAAGGCACGTGTTGTCTGACCGCATGTTGCTAAAAACCAGCCCAAGGAATATAAAAGTAGACAGAGATTTCACCCTTAGAATAAACATGATTTCTGTCCCCCCCCCCCCCCCCCCCCTCCTTCTGCTACTATCGGCTATAAATGATTCTGACGCTACTAACACAGCATAAAACCAAATGATTTAATTTTGACCCAAAATATATTAAATTCTAGGTTTTCTTCGGAATTCATCCAGTACAGGATTTGGTATTTTAATACACATATACGTTTAAATAAAAAAGTCTTACGTTGTATTTCCTTGTCTTGATATTCATGTCAAAAAAGTTAAGTCTTTGTTTAATGTTTTATTACAGATTAAATGTGTTTAGATTATAAAATACTTGATTCACACTCCATTAACATCTTTGGGTTCTAAAATAACTTTATTAATTTACATAAATTCCCATATATTGAAATACATTATTGATAGAAGTTGTTATAAATATCGTAAAAATGCAAATAGGAATTTAAAATTAGTGCCTTCAAACACTCGATTGTTACATTAATATACACATGGGCACAAAAATATTAATATACATGTCTGTATTGAAATACAAATTTTTGTCGAGGTAACGCTGCTCATTTATATTTGATGCAATTCCCATTATTTAACATCTATGCATCCTGTTTATTTTTTATTTAATTCATAAGCCAGACGTTTGCCAAATAAAACGATATTTTCTTGAGCTCGATTAAAAAAATTACAAGGACTTCACCCTGACCGTGTAACATTTGTTGATTTACTTTTTTTTATTTAAAACCATTTGTTAAATGGTTTCCTTAAAGCTTGAATAGTAAACTTTATTTTCTTGGGTGTAATATATATATAATTTAACTCTAAATGTGAATGGCATTTTGATATTAGTACAGACGAATCGTTAGTGTTAAATAAGCACATCGTGAGACCTATCTTGTGACGACCCCCTGGGCTTCCCCGTGACGTCACGACTTCCAACCATGTTCCCGTTACTCCGCCGCGCCGGGACAGTTATGGCCCTAACGCCGTTGGCGCGGCCCACACGGTGTTAGATGGAGACTTTCTGCGATTCTGACTTGTGCTCCAGGACACTTTTTTTTTGTTCTACCTTTATTTAACGAATTATTTTAAAAAAACTTAAAACCTTTCGCTTTAGATTTTCCATCCTTCATGCCGATATAAATTATTTTTTTGACAAAAATGGTTAAATACCTAAGCATCACCAACGCCTTCTTAAACACTTTAAACGTGAAGTTTCAAAGTACTTATTTAAGTTTCAGGTATATGATATTATTTCTTAGTTATCATAGAGAATAAAATTTTGAAATTAATAATCATTTTTAATGATACTACTCATCTTAGATAAGCTTCTTTAGTTTACAGTAAATGCAAGGATAGTATTTATTTAAAATTTTCATTAACCTTTATTGCCATAGAAGTTCTAATTTCCAGTGCTAAGTATATATTAGGGCCTACTGCCACAGCTACATAACCAAGCTTGCATCTAATAATTAAATACATGGCATTTAGACTGAAAAGCAGGCTCGCTCGATAATACAGTTCATAGCTATCTTTAGAAAAAAATATTTGCCAATTAAAAAGTTCAACATTTTTATAAAAATATATTTTATACAATACTTGATTTTTTAAATGTATAGACAATGGGTTTGAAACAATTCATTACAAATAATTTCAGCCCCTTTGAGAAATAGGTCACACAAAATTTATACCTACGCGCGAGATAAAAATGTAGCCGGCCTTAGTTTCATTTTTGACTGAAGTCAGTCGATAGTTAACTTAACAAAACTAGCTTTCCGTCTGCTTTAAAATAAATAAGTGTTGTTTTATTATTATGAGCTTATCTCATTCCTATTTTCTATGACCTGAAGATTGTACATGAAAAACATTTGTTTAGATAAAAGTCAACTTGTTACTGGTTGTAAAATTCACACGCTGTGAAAAATTCTGTTTGACGTTTTAACCAAGTCATGTTTAAAAATAATCTAATAATAAACATATCCAACAATTTTCCAGTAACAATAACATAATAAGTCTAAATAATAAATAAATTATCATCAAATAGTTTACTTAGATTTGAAACTAGGACTAAATTATCATATAAAAATAAAACTATTTTAGTGACAGCTGCAGAATAACACTACCATTGTAACATGGAAAAAATAATAATATGCTAAGCAATGGAGCCTTTTCATAGAATACATGTTTCATAATTTTGTTAAGTATATTCTTAAACTTCAAATATTACAAAAGGTCTATTGCATGACTAATAATTTAGCTTTTTCCAACAGTCTGTACATACAAAACATAACACACTACATAACACTACGTACATAACACACATACGCACACTTCGTCCACATCAGTAACATGAATAGTATTGGAATTCTTTCAATTTATTGTAACAGATTTTGGAAGTAATTTATAACACCAAGAATATTTTGTTCATTTTATTTCAACCAATTTAAACTGCACAGTATGAATAGTTTACAATTTTCATTTGTTTATTCATTTTATATTGTTACGTAAAATAAAAACTCATAAATAATATTTATTTTATTTACAAATTTAACTAAATACCTACATATAACGCGTGTGCTACGTAGTTTTGGTGACAGTTACTTACGAAGTTCATAAAAATCAGAGTCGCTAAAAAAATTTTAAATAATGAAAAATTCTTAAAATGTAACTTATATTATATTTTTAGATGACTTGCAAACTTTCATATATATTAACACAAAGATAAGAGCGTTTTCATGTGACACTGTCACATAACGTCGTGAAATTTATGTGAAAAACTTGAAAAAGAAAGTTTGATTTTTGTGCTTCAAAGATTACACACAATCCCTTACAAATTAATAGCTATAATCCATAATTCATCCCAACCTATTTAAACAGAGGCATAATACAAAATCCCACTCTATTGACGAGGAATCCAACCCATGCCCAGGACGGATCTAGGGCTTTCCTTCAACGGGGTAAAATATGTGTTTGCGATTCCCACTCACAATGTATTACAGACTAACAGCAAAATTATTCATTTGCGTCCGTGTACATTATAGACCTAGTATAAAATTAAAGTTAACATTCGTCCAACCCGTGTACTTGCATTTCATTTCACAGGTTTTAGTATTAAAAAAAAATTTGGTTTGATGAAGCACGGACTGGATAAAAATTATTAATTTTCCTAACTAAGAAATGTGGTGAATGTAGCCGACGCTCGGTGGGTTTACTTGGGGCTCTCTCGTGTTTGATCAACCCTTGAGGAAACTATATTTTAAAAAGATAATAAAACTTTTGTCGCTATTTATTACATACATACATACATACACTACGCGGCTTTCACGAGGGACTTCCAGAAAAACAATCTGTCGCTCTCATGCCCACCCTTCTTTTCCTCCCGCGGATCAAAACAACTGCATTCCATGGTGAACACACCACAGATTGCACAAGTCACTGGTGATGTTCTGGCTTGCGATGCTCGAGCCGATCCCCCAAGAGAGACTTCACTCCTCACAGCACCGAGTCGGCACACAAGTCACACAAGTGATTCAAAGCCCACTATCGCCAGGCTCAGGCTTACACGCTATATTAATTCTTCCCCATCCCCCCCCCCCCTTGCTTATTTTTCATTTTCTCTCAATAAGTATTGGTTAATAGGTAGTACCATTGAATGGTAGTACTGCTAATTGAATATAATATTTATTTTGCGTGTGTTGTTCTGTCACAGATATGTGTAACTGATATTTATAAAGTGTAATATAACGGGCGTAAAATGTTGCGTAAGTGTTAATTATTAGCAGTTTCGCAGCTGTCTACATTCATTTTGTTGTAGGAGAACTACAAATGCAAGAGAGTTCTAAAGATAAAATCTACAGAAATAGCATTTATAGTAGAGAAATATCGTAAAAATGAAGTCATCAACATACGCAGGCCGGGCTCGGCTTGGCTTCAAGATCACAGGTAGTGGAGTTAAGACGGGTCCTGTTGTTTTTCTGTAATATAAGTTTATTGTGTTCGTTGGGGGAGGGGAGTGGAGAGGTTTGTAAGCTGTCACCAGCTACCTACCCAGTAGCAAGATAGGCACACATAGTCTAGCCGTGGTTTTACTTCGCTCCTGACTGTGCAACCGGCCGAACCAACAGCAATTAGATACGGCACGCGGCAGAAGCGCCACGAACTCTTCGGCTGTGCACTTGATTTGCGCTGTAGGACGCAGCAAGCCTTGATCTTTACATTTAATGACCAATCCCCAGGTGCTTAGTCGGAGGAATTAGATTAGTTTTTCTGCGAGTCCGCCGGGATTCTACTTTAAATTAAAAATGACAAAAATCTCTACAGAAATTTGTAACATAAATTAACCTGGCATCTGTAATAAGAGACCAGCATTTAGTTATGAAGATACCTTTATGAATACGTCCTGTTGACAGCGACGAGTTTTGTTATGACTGCAGAATTTTTGAAATTAAACTTTATGCAGACAATAAACGCATTTATCCTTAATACTTGATCTATTATTTGCAATAAACGATTTGTTCATCTCCAACTTAAAGGCGTATATCATATTTGGAAAGCACTAATAACCATCAGTTGTACATTTATGGGTTATTTTTTCGTGATAAACCTTCAGCCGAAGTTTTTTTGAATTCTTACTCACACTGGATAGCATAAGTTCTTCTTCATTCCACTAACGGCACATATATCCATGATCTTAAATCCTTTCTCTATTAATAGACGTACTTATGTCAATGGAGCAAAATTTCCTTGAATACACCAGCAATAGTCTCCAACAATAAAACACTTACATAGGTTGGTTACTAAATGAGATTTTCTCCATGGTATCTCAGCTTCCTACATATAAAGAAGAATATAATAACAGTCATACATTACAAATAAAAAATAAAAATAATTAATATGGCTTAGGAAAATATTACCTATTATAGATAATATCAACACATGTAATAAATATTTTCTTTCGTTTCACAATCATGATCCTTGATTTATCTTCTCTTTGAAAATTTTATTTTTTACTTCCAAAATTTTCCTTGGTCCTGTATATTATTTTACTTACCTTTGTAAATGATCAAATCTATAGGGAACAGTCGGTTAAATTACGCGTTTCCTTCGTTTATGCGAAGTGGAAATTAACAGAAATACCGGCCTTCCTAATTAAAATCACTGTGGTTAAGTAACGAATGGTACATTGTGCGTACCTCTTGTATTTCGAATCTGATTTTTTAACAGTTTAACTATAAAACAAATGCGAGTAATTAAAAGCACGTTTTTAAATATTACTATAAAAGTGTTATTCAACATACCTAAAGTTAGTATTACTAAATTAAAGTAAATAATTTTATGATAAGCGGGGGTGAATATGTCAACGCAACTTAACAGATCAATACAGTTGCTAAGTTATTTAAATGCACTGTATTTATTTCAGTAATATACTTATTTTCTAGTACACATTTTAGTCCAATTTTTTATAGCGCGAGTGTAATAAATACTATTCATTATAAAATTATTTGTTAGGGGCTAGTTTTAGAAAACCAAAAGGTTATGCAAGTTTTGTTTCCAACAGTTAACCGTATTAACACGTCCGTGTACCACAACATTATCTAGTGAGAAGTTAAAAACATAAATTTCAACAACAAATAGGTTTAGTGGTTTAAATTTTTTAATGGCTTTTAAGTAGATAAGTTTCTTACATTATTTACGATTGGTATATTTCGTGTGCCTTTGCTGGCTATAAACAAGAGCGATTATAATAACAAATAAATAATTTATAGACAACATTCCATTATCATGTTATGAATTAAAATTTGTTTCTAAACAATTATTATTAATAAAATAACTTAAAGAGAGGTAAATAATAATTTTAAAATACATTCCTAAGAACTACAGCAGAAAATTTAAATGTGTAAGTGAAACACATTTCTCAAACATGCATGTTATTCGGAAAGTCTTAGTTTTGCACCACGCGCGCAACGCGTGAGAAGAAGACGTGAGAGGATGACCTTGCGAAAGGGTTGGTAACATTCCAGGAAGGAGTTAGCAACGCAGCCTGCCTACGCCTCCTCTCCTGCTGAGACTGCGCCCAGACGCGTGCTGGAGCCTCGGGCCCTCTATGTCTCCATTAGAAATGTGCTTGCTGTGTTTATTCTGTGTTTTGACTGTTAAGTTGATTAAATGACTAGTCTGGAACCTATACTATTTGGAAATTCTTCATTTTTAAATATAAAATAAATATTTCGCCATTCCTCTACAAAGCTCTTGAAACTCTCAGTTTCTTTAATCACAATGGTGATAACGGTGCGAAGATTTATTTTGCATATGGATACCTGTCCGGCAGCCGGTCTGGATTCGAATGATTCAACCATGCGACTTCGAAATCTTCTTAAGAGGATAGGAAAAGTATCAACGTGCATGACTCACGAAAATATAAATACAAAAATAGAATTTGAGCGACCTCAAAGAATACAACGGGGTTTGTTATGTCGTCTAAATATTTTCATTATGGTGACCTGAAGTACAGAGAAAGTAAAAAAAAAAACAATATTTAGTTTTAAAATTTTTAACTTTCTTCATAAAAAATGGGCTTTAAAATAAAATTATATGGAAAGAAAAAATTGATTGTAAAGTTATAAAAATCAGTCAAGTTAAACCTCTACAATAACCAAATAAAAGAAAGAAATTCATAACTATTTTCGTTTTCAATTTTTAAATTAATGTGAAAATAATTTAAAATTATTATTTTGTTAAAATATTTAGTAATTATATTGCTTTTTCTTTTATGATTTCAATAATTTTACAGTTATGTTTATTTCATAGATTGTATTTTTTTCTAGGGTTTCACAAGCCATTATTTTATTTTAAAAAAATTCGACTAAAAATAACAATACACTCTATTATTTCAGGAAATCCAGGTCTCCATAATGAAAAGATCTAGTCGCCCAGATTATATATATAGATAGATAGGTAGATAGATAAGATAGATAGATAGATAGATAGTTTCTCAAAGATGTTTTTGGTCAGTTCGCCATACCTTCCTTACAACTTCAAAATTAATGATTTAATAACGTATATAGACAATTTACAAAAATTAATGTTTTGAATTAAATTATTATAAAAACATGTTTATAAATGCCTTATTTTGGTCACAAGTCTACGCCATTTTTGAGATTGCCATAGCTATATAAATAATCTTACATGCATGACAGCTGTTGAAGCGAATTAACCGAAGTAAGTTCCACATACTTTTATAACTTAATTTGTAACATAACTTATTTAATTTTTTCATTACTTATTTATATAGAGTTTGCAATGTTACTTTATATTTATCTAAACCCCAATAACACTGATATTGTCTGCTGTTAGGCTATATATTATTTCTCATAGGTGTTTCTTTGCCGTTACGCTAAATCTCCCATTGTACTTCATCAAAATGTATGATTTGCATTTACACAGCAACTTTGCTCATAGACTCCGCATTATACTCACAATTTATTATACAACTTTGTATTTCCAAATGATGAGGAATGTATTTACAAATGATGAGGAAATAATTCCCAAGAAAAGTAGGCATAACAATGACCATTAATAAAGCACAAGGTCAGACGCTTTAAAGGGCAGGTTTATATTTCCCAGAACCTCTTTACCACGTGGTTTTTTCACGAGTTCGTATATTCAATGGTAGGTCTATTTATGTTTGTATCAGGCACATACAGCCAAAAAGTAAACGATTATCACATTATAACTTCTAACATTGTTATTGAAGAAGATTTTAACTGTAAGAAGTGTAAAAATAAATATTCGATACGGCCAAAATCTGTTGGTACTATATTTTCAATACTTTGCATTAATAAATACTTGCATTTACATACTACCCCATTATTATATTACCATTCGATGTCTGATCAAGATAAAATGTTTTATTCGCACGGGTAAGTTATTTGTTTTTATATTCTCGTCATTCATCCTTACAGCTCCCGCACACTAGGCGACTAATCACACAAATGACATGGTCTGCATCCACCTTCAAGTCGTAGCGACACGCCTGAGCCTGGCCGCCGCGGACAAGTGTGTGCTCTCTCAGTAGTTGCCACGCACTCTCAGGTCGCGGCGAACTGGCCACGGCAACTTGGCCGTCTAGTGCGGGAGCTGTTAAACATTATATTTTAGGATTGGCATCCATGTTTTCTGGACCCGGCCACAGGCTGAAAGCAGTGATGATGTTAGCCATGCGGTGTCATTATTGACAGTTGAAATAACCATAAAGCCATTAATTATTATCTCCTTTAAAGAGTTACTTTATGTGATTAAATACTACATATCTCAAAATAAATAACCTACTTTAATACACGTGCTGTTCTGTTAAAACCAAAGTTAATACAATTGTTGATATCAATCACTTCACCACTTGATGCCGGGAACATAAAATGGGAACGTTTTAAAAACTGATCTCATCTAACTTACGTCAAGTACGTCACAAACCATCTCCCGAATGGTCTTTTGCTATAAAATACGTAAAGAGGCCGGCAAAAATGAGTTTAGTTCAAGTCCTACAAACGTTCATGGAAGTTACTTAGTTATATATTTGAGTTCATATTATTATGATACACAAACACAAGTATCTATAGGTGTAATTTTGCAGAACTACACAGCGTTGTCTATGTCAAAGTTATTCTGTTTATTTTACCAAGGCGTGAAAGTGAGAATTTCTCAAGAATATCTGAATAACTGTTTATTTATCCTTACATATACATTTATTATCTCAAAGGCGGCCATATTGTGTTTTCGCTACGTATGGCCACTTGTGACACAACGCTAAGGCGGAAGAATACTGTGATCCTTACGGTGTTCCCGAGCCGTGATAAAACAGACTGCGTTTGAACATCACTGTGAGAAACGATAGCAACAACATTCACTGAAATACCATTTGCAAGTTTCATAAAAATTATAATTTGTCATCATTATAAAACTAATGCAAGTAGTGTTGTACTTTTTCTCGTAAAAATACATATTTATAATCAAATTCCCATGAACGTAATGAAACACACAGTAAAATATTTTCGGGGCGGTAAATTTATCTTAAGAAATATGTTGTTCAATAATAAACTTTTTTCCCAAAAAATATATTTGTTTAATGAAACAACGTAGGTTACGTAAATTATTTTTATTTATTTTCTAGGGATGAGCAGTATGATGGAGGAGGGGGGGAGGAAGCAAATTGCCAGAAGTATTAAAAAAACATTGGTTAAGTCAAAGCGTTCAGAAGCATAAAAATAGACTATTTGATGCCCCTGACTTTTTACTTACTGACATCGGCGATAAAGTAAACTTGTATAGACGGTTGCAGTGAATGTCCGAAAATATTCGTGTATGGACTGCACTACACGAATCTGAAATAACAACTAAGAAGGCAAAATTTGTTTGTAAAACAGCGTTTTATACATTCCAGGAAAACGCAAATTTCAGCTCTTGTATTCAAATGGTTGCAACTTTTATGTTTAACCGCATCCAGTAGGCTAAATTGAACAAGCTTAAAACGTCCACACACCATTTGGGTGTATATATACGTACACACACATACATATATATATATACATATGTATAACATATAAAATCACTGTTCGTACAACGTACAAGTCCTCGTTTACCACCATAAAATGCAAGGCCCTCTGATAGCAGTGTAAATATCAACGTGTGTGTGAAGCTATAGGTCCGCACTTCATATGGGTATATTTATATCATATTAACACACTGTGCCTACAAGTCCTCGTTTAACACCAGAATATGCAAGGTCCTCCGATTGCAGTGTAAATACCGTGTGTTTGAAGCCATAGGTCCGCACTTAATATGGGTATATTTATATCATATTAACACACTGTGCCTACAAGTCCTCGTTTAACACCAGAATATGCAAGGTCTTCTGATTGCAGTTTAAATACCAACGTGTGTTTGAAGCCATAGGTCCTCTTTTCATATGGGTACATTTATATCATCTAACACACTATACTTACAAGTTCTTCGTTTAACACCAGAAAATGCAAGGTCTTCTGATTACAGTGTAAATGCCTTTGTGTGTTTGAAGTTATAGGTCCGCATTTCACATGGGTACATATATATATATATTTATATATATACATATATAAATATACATATATATACATACATATACATATATATAAATATTTGGTTTGGCACCGACTTTAAAACGATTAGTAGGTAGCACCTACCAATTATAATATTTTATTAAAATTATAGGTAATAATTATGTTTGGACAAGAACTGTCACATTGCAATTTATTGTATTGTTTATACAATTTTATTGTTTATACAATTACAATGTGAAAATTCGTATCCAAACATATTACCTATAATTTTAATAAAATATTATGATTGTAATTATTTATTTTTCGATTTCTAGTACCTATAGTATTTTGTTGTGTTTTTTTAGGTCCGTTCGGTTTTTTAAAAATATTATTTTTATGTTTTAATGTTCATGTTCGAAGGCTTAGGGTAATTATGACTTCCAAATAAAATTAAAAATACATAGGGCCTATTTCTAATAATACATATTCCTACTAAGAAGTTTATGATTTGAATGTAAGATAAAGGTTGTAAAGTAACGCGTAATAAAGAATTAATTGTTCATGTAGCACAGCTTACATGTATACGCCTGAAATGGCACCCAGTTAAGGTCCTCGGATCATGCGTCTGTGGCTTCGTAATGTGTGAAATGAGAGACGTCCACCACGTCCTCGCAACCAGCGTTAGACACTACGGAGATGTGTATTAGATGTGTGTAAACTCGAGCGAAATGTCCTCGTTTGGAGCGTTGAGAAACATGGGATACACACCGTGTGTAAAGGAGTGTAAGTGACAACGATACTAGCGCGACGTGGTGGTAACACACACACACTACATACTTGATTCTCTACGGTCTATCCGAGGACCTCAAAAAAAAAATTTAAAAATCATGTTTTCACACACTAGGTTGACAGAACAGCGTGAATCCGAGGTCTTTTAATCCGAGGACCTGGGGGAGGTCCTCGGATTGCCAAAGGTCCTCGGATCCACGCTGAAATATCATGCGCAAGTCCTCGGATGATATCCTAAGTCCACACACACACACACACACACATACACACACACACACACATACACACACACACACACAAAAACAAACAATGTGTTTTTTTTTCTTTACAGTTGCAGACCAGTTTTCTAGTGCAAGGTCTGCTTGCTTCTTCATCGAACGACCCAAAGAAACTCAGGAAGTAGGTTTTTACGGGCACATCTACCTCGGAACAGCAGCACAGGAAACCATCAAAGTGCAGAGAGTATATGGATATTTTGTAATGTTTTTAACTGCGCTAGTGATGAAGCATTGGTAAAACAAATTATGTTGTTTACTAGTGAATATGCTCTATCAAACTTTTGTTTATTTTTGGTATATATCTGACATGTGACTTCCATTTAGGCTTATGTATCATTTAATTTTTACCACATGAATGTGTAGAGAATTTGGAAGAAGTTTTGATAGTAGCTGAGGACTTTTCAAAAGTTGGTTTAAAATTGTAGGAAATGTAGACAACACTTATATGTACTTCTAAATATTTTTAATATTTGAAATAAATACATTGTATGACAAAATTTGTGTTAAATTGTTACCTGCAAAATCCTTATTACTTAGGTAAGTTACAAAAGACTGATGTATCTGTAGTGGTTGGGTGGTTGCCGAACAAGAGTTTTTGAAAGCACGTTGCTGGGTGACGCAGCGTTTTGCACACATCACGTGTCACGTATATTTAGATGCCTTTCCAGAATTTGGGGCCACCATTTTGAAGTTTTTGAGGCTCTTGGACTAACTATCTCAATCAACTAAAAACTAGTATAACTATATGTGTGCTTACCAGGCCAAATAATATTCAGTCAAACATCATTACTACAAACCTGCACGGATCATAACTATGGCATATTTTAGTAACAAAGTTTTTATTAACGAATTGTATTGCGAAATTAGTTTATATCACAAATATTTTCATTTGCTGTTCCCTTAATGGGTAACTTCAGTATTTGTCTTGCATAGTATTTCTATTGTCAACAAAATATTGTTGATTTCTGGAAAAGGAAAGATAAAAATAGTAACGGTATGGGCTCACGTCATCACGTCATCTGGTGACACACAGAAGCTTAGGTGATAACAGCGGGTTCTGAACACCTTATGTTGCATCGGGGGGGGTTAGTAATTTAAAATTGTGGCACAGGCACATACCATTCTACAAGGTTTCTAGATCAATGTTTGAACTTTCCAATGAAACCAACATTAGCTAAAATTGTGTTAAAAAACAATAGCCAGTCATGGGGACTGTCAACAGAAGTGAAAACTTAAAACTTTGTTTTAAATGTGTAATATGACATCATTTCTACGTCAAATGTACGTAAGAAAATGATTTTGGTATTATATCAGTACAATGTCAGCATGATATCATTTATCCTTACATCATTTTTATTACATGTCCTGTTTACTGCACACAAGACTGTTTACAACTAGCGTGGTACGCCAGAAAACCAACATACCAAAACACACACACTACCAACCTAACACAACCACACTGTTCGGAACAACACACAACAGTTTCCAGACAATACACAACAGTTCCCTCCCTCCTAAAATGTTACATAGTCCAGCAGTTTGATGGGCTGTCTTCTCTGGCGCTCCGAGTGTCCACGCACTGCTGACGCGGCATTTGGCTCTGCTGGAACCCTCTAAATGGAGAAGATTCACTGGCCCCAACTGGGCTGGGCTGGGCTGCAGAGCTGGCTGCTCTGCCGATGTTGGTGTCTCGGGTAGTTGAGTTGCTGTACCCGATTTCCCTGGAACACCACTGGCAGGTGAAGATTCACTGGACGTGACTGGGCTGAGCAGCTCCCGGTCCTCCTGTTGTGACGAGGGAGCCATGCGATGTCGTAATTGGTCAACATGCCTTCTATATTCATGGCCTTGTTCATCCCGCACTACAAAGATTCTGTTTCCTTCCCTGCCTGTGATCCATCCCACTAACTACCTGTGCCCGGCTGCGTAATTTCGAAACCACACCTCATCACCTGAGTTGAACTGTCTACTTTTCTGGGTGATAGCAGCATTTGACCACTTATGGTCATCTACCCATGACGACGGGTGAAGTTTGGTCAAGGCAGTCTGTAATGACCTGTTCATCAACAGTTCGGCAGGTGTTTTGGTTGCTTCTGCGCTAGGCGTTGTCTGCAATGACAACAAAATGTGCGCCACCCGTGTTTTCCAGTTATCCTGTGTAATCTTCCTAAGCTTTTGCTTAACAGTCTGTACTATTCGCTCCACTAAGCCATTACTGGACGGATGGTAGGGGGGAGAAAACAACATTTTGACACCATTATTCGCCAGAAACTGTTGGAACTCCTGTGAGTGGAATGCTGTTCCATTATCTGCCACTAGCACATCTGGAAGCCCGTGACAGCTAAATATGTCACGTAGTTCCTGTACGACCACATTGGCTGACATACTTGTGGCCCGTCGCACCTCCGGCCATTTTGAGAATGCATCCACCACAACAAGGAACTGCATTCCTTGGAACGGCCCCGCAAAATCCATATGTACCCTGCTCCATGGCTTCCCTGTTGGCAGCCAAGACCCCTCTACCTTCGGTGGGTTATTTCCACACCTCGGACACCCTTCGCAACCACCGACTGCCCCCTCAATCTGTGCATCTAATTTAGGCCACCAAAAATAGCTTCATGCTACTGCCTTCATCCGGACCACCCCACCGTGATTCGCGTGAAGTATGGCCATCATGTCCGGTCCTAACTTGAGGGGTATAACTACTCTGTTGCCCCATAGCAGACAATCCTTGTGAACCGACAATTCATCCCGCCTCACATAGTAGGGTTGCAATTCGGGCGCGCCTTTACCTGGCCATCCCGTCTTGACAAACTGTATCACAGCAGATAAAACTGAATCCTTTTCTGTTTCTCTTGCTATAGCCCCGGTCTCCAGGATCAGACGAGGTGAATCTTGCAGCATCAGCACCTGTGTATCTTCCTCCAACAGCAGAACTTCTGGGGGGTTTGGCACTTGGACCTCTGGGACCTGGACTGGCAGTCTACTTAATGCATCCGCATGACCGATTTGAGATCCTGGCCGATATTCAAGCTCGTATTCAAACATGGCCAACTGTAAACTCCACCGCAACAGCCTTGGAGACAGAGACTCAGGAATGGCCTTCGTTGGATGCAGTAACCGAAGCAAGGGCGTGTGATCCGTTACAATCTTGAATGGTCTGCCAATAAGGTATTGCTTGAACTTTGTTACTCCGAACATTACAGCTAAAGCTTCCTTATCAAGTTGTGCATAATTTTGTTCACTTCTCTGCAATGTCCTGGATCCAAATGCTATAGGTGCCTCGGAGCCATCTTCCATCTGGTGTGCCAATACTGCTCCAACTCCATAGTCTGAGGCATCACATGTCACAATCACCGGTTTATCCAAGTCATAGTGTACCAACACTTGGTCAGACTGCAAAAGCTGTTTCGCCTTCTCAAAGGCTTCCACATGTCTCTCTGTCCATTTCCAACTTGCAGCATCATCCAGTAACCGATGTAGCAGTTCCAAAACTTCAGTTCGACCTTTCAAGAACCTATCATAGAAGTTTAGCAGCCCAAATAAAGCTTGTAGTTCTTTCTTGTTCTGTGGCACTGGTGCCTTATGTATGGCTTCTACTTTGCTTAGAAGGGGGTGGACCCCATTGCCATCCACCAGATGACCCAAGAAGGTAACTGCATTCAACGCAAACTGACACTTTGACCTTTTTAGTACCAAACCTGCATTTTCTAGTCTCCTCAGCACTTCCTCAACACGTACCATCAATTCCTGTTCATCCCTACCACTGATCAAAATATCGTCCAACAATACCACTGTACCAGTGACTCCAGCTAGCAACATTTCCATTAGCCGCTGGAAGATGGCGGGGCCACTACTGACCCCAAAGGGCAGTCGCCGTACCCGAAAAAATCCCTTCATGGTGTTAACCGTTAGTAACTCTGCCGTCACTTCGTCCACCGTCACTTGCAAATAAGCCTCAAGGTCAAGTTTCGTAAAAATCTGTCCGCCTTCCAGCATTGCAAAAGCTTCATTGATAGTAGGCAAGGGATAAACTTCCGCTAATGCAACATTGTTCACTGTGCTCATATAGTCCCCGCACAACCTCACTGATCCATCACGTTTCACTATAGGCACCAATGGAGTTGCCCATCTGGAAAAAGCTACTGGTTCATACACACCCCGTTCCACCAGTCTATCAATCTCACAGCGAACCTTTTCCCTTAGTGCAAACGCTACCGATCGGCACTTCCTGAACACAGGTTGACTGCCGGGTTTTACCGCTAGTGACACTTTTGGTCTTCTGTACGTCCCAAGTTCATCTGACCTGAACACTAAGGGGTATTGCTTCAACATAATATCTAACGTTGTCATTGCAGCACACCCCAACACGATTAACCCCAACTAGTGTTATGCCTAGTGGCTCTAGCCACGAACGGCCCAACAAACTAGGGCCCTTACCTTGTACTACCAACAGTTCCAGAGGTATACTTTTCCTGGCCTTGAACTGCACCTCCACCTGTTTAGTGCCCAACACCTCCAGTGGTTCTTCCGACCAAGTACGTAGCACTAAATTACCCTTCATCAGGGGCAGCTCTTCTGGCCATAACCGTTTAAAAGTCTGTCTACTAATAATAGAGTAACCTACTCCTGTATCAACTTCCATGGTGATTGGTTTCCCATCCAACCTAACCTCCACACACAGTGGACCACGCCTGCTTTTATCACTCATATTATACAAGGTGTACTCACCCTCATCTGGGTCAGATGTCTCCCCATACACATGTTGTACCTGGTGTTCCTCCTTCCGTGTCGCGCCAGTTACCACCGATCGAGGTGGCACTTGACTCTTCTTTTTTGTTAGACACGCCCTTTCAATGTGACCCCGGTTATTACAAAATCTACAGACCGTAGAGGTGTGCCAGCATTTATCGGCAGAATGACTGCCATTACAACGCCAACAAGTTCGGTTCTGGGGTAACTGTGCGCCCTGCTGAGCTTTACTCCCTCCTAGTGGCTTCACTGCTGTGCCCGCTGTGACCTTCCATACATCACCAGACGATTCCGGAATATCTTTGCCTCTCAACTCGACCAGGTCCCGCCCGGTTGCCTCCGCTGCCGTCGCAATGTCTACTGCATCCTTGAAGGTTAATTTATCTTTGGCCAACAACGCCCGTTGTACCACGCAATCTTTAACCCCGCAGACCAAACGATCGCGCGACATGCGTTCGAGATTTGGAAAATTGCAGTGAATGCTTAATCTGCGCAGCTCAGCCACATAAACAGCAATAGATTCCCCGTCGGTTTGGTCCCGCTTCAAAAACTTATACGTCTCTACAATTTCACTGGCTTTAGATTCAAAATGGTCCGTAAGTTTACTGAGAACATCGTTAAGTGATGTAGCATCCGTAGACGTTGGTGCTAGTAACGATGTCTCCAAATTGTAAGTTTCAGCACCACACACGGTAAAAAATACAGCACGTTTCGTAACATCATTGTTAATTTTGTTTGCTACAAAATAAAACTGTAGCCTTTCGCGGTACGATCTCCACGATTCCCGACCCACATCAAACTCTCCAATTGAGCAATTAATGCCATTTTCCCATTTCCCTGCGGCAATTAGCTGGAATACTTAATCCTCGTCGCCACTATTACATGTCCTGTTTACTGCACACAAGACTGTTTACAACTAGCGTGGTACGCCAGAAAACCAACATACTAAAACACATACACTACCAACTTAACACAACCACACTGTTCGGAACAACACACAGTTTCCAGACAATACACAACAATTTTTTAGTCACAACAGATGTCAGTGGTATGTAAAAATTACATAAAAATTCATTACCTAGCTATGAATTACCAGTGATGTCAGACCTGGGTCATGTATTCACGTGGTCAAATTAACTTCACTTACTGCTACTAAAACATGTCGGTGATGCAAACTCACAAGATTACCCATTCAAAAAGAATGCAACGCGCACACGATACAGTCGAGTATATGCAGGGGCGCAACAACTAAATTTCCAAAGGGGGGGCAATATACCTTTTTATAAAGAATCGTCGTTCCCCCCTATTGAAGCGGGGGGTCCGGTGTCTCTCCCCCGGGAAAATTTGTTTTTCAAGGTGGAAAATGGTGCTATTTAAGCAGTTTTATTATCTAAAAATTTATTACACAGCACTTTCTTTGCCCCTGTTTGCCCCCACTTAAAGGTTTCAGAGGAGGGGCAAAATACCCTTGCCCCCCCCACCCCCCTGTTGTTGCGCCCCTGAGTATATGCAATGTAATTATTTGAAAGCATGCAAGACAGGCAAAATTTCTGATATCTGAAAAGCATACTGACGGATATGTGCATTTCTGATTTCACATCTAAGGGGTTATACACAGGTTCTCCAAGCTTAACTTGATGAAAAAAATTATTTTCTCACTTAAAACTGCACTGCTGAAGATGGTTTTTGACAATTTTTTCAAGTGTACATTAATAGCATTTGGTTTAAATATTGTCATTAAAAAAAAATAGTAAAACTTTATGTAAGTCATGGAAAATTCTAGCATGTAGCCACATGCAGACTTGATAAACGCAATATTGAATTACATTGAACCCTGTGACGTCAGCCGGGGCTTCGCCCCACGAGCCTGATCATCCTCCGTTCCCTTTCCCACCACCTTTCCTACCCGGCATTTGTGTCGTGACGTACGTAGCTGTGTGAGATTCAAACTGCGCGCCACGAACTACAGCAAGAGGGCGCTTAGCTGCAGTGCGCCGCACCCCTAATTGGTATTAATAATTATTGTAACCCTTTTCTTTTTGCCCCAAAATAGTGTCACGACGGCTATGTATGTGAGTGTCTTTTGTTTAATTAAATCATGATGTTTTATAATTCAATACGTGCAAACACGGACAAGGACGCTCCTTAGCGGGCGGCGGAGGAACTAGCACGTAACTTGATTTAAACTGTTTTCTATCATATAAGTAATTATTACAGACGGTCTGGGTATGGATGTGATGTACTTATTTTTGTAAAAGAGTTTATGTTATTTTTAATAATAACCCGGGGCACGCCATAGCTAAGTTGTAAAGGTAATTGTGTTCGGCGCGAAGGGTGCCATGTTGCCTTCCGCAAGCCCGGGTCTCTTCCCAGTCTCCTTCTACAGCCGGGTGAGAGCGGAGGTCTCTGCAGACACCCCGAGGACATCACCGTTGTTTCACCGAGAAGTAGTTCTGTTAATTAATTTATTCAAATCGTTTTCTTTTTATCCTCGGGGCCTCTCTCGGTTGGAGAGACTGCTTAATTAATAATTATTTACTCTCTGGCGTTTTCTATCATCTGTGTATTAAGTAACGGCTTGAGGCGACCACGTGCGTGTTTCACCTCCTCACCTAATTCGATTCGTGCCTCGGGCATTTTATAGCAGTTTCAACGGAGGATTGTGTAAGGGCGTGTAACGTGAGTAATAAAAACCAACTAATTAAGTCACGTGTTTTGTGTTCGGGGGGCCACGTGGGTCCTTAACCCAGTCAGCGGCGTGTGGGACGCCCTAAGACCCCACTGCGGTAATTAGAAGCGTGCCCGACGCTGAGAGCGGGCTTAGTTAGGGACAGGCGTTGCGTTAAAAGTCAGGAGGGCTAATATCTCGCCGCACATGGGCCACTTAACGCCCTGAGTTAGAGTTTCCAGCCGGGTCCACGTGCCCACTCACGTGGTGGCGCCCTTTAATTTCCACCAATATTCCAACCTCAACACCGGTACGCCCTCACCTGTTTATAATGTTTTTGCCTATTATTTTTTTTGTTGCTTATAACAGCATATATAGAGTCACAACTGTTTCCTCATAAGGACAATGTATTTACATACTGTGTATAACATTACATGAATAATGAATTTCTTGTTAATAATGTTTGCTTTCTAAAATTCAATAAATGCATAAACAAATTATTCCAACACTTATGCTGTCTGTGAAACAATTTACGCGTGTTTTATGTTTACAATCACTGTTGTACCATAGCTGAAGATTGTTCAAAAAGGATATCAAATAGAAGTGCACCAGGCTCTGGCTAATGCTGTGAGTTTGATGTAGCGGAGGTACATATGCTCGCACTTGCGTGTCTGTTTGGCACCTTAGTCTTGGAAAACAAAATAACAAATTGTTTCATTTTGTGCCATTATGGTGTGTTTTCAGATGTGCATTCATAGTTCTACAAAATTTGAGTATGCCAATCATTTTGCGATGGCACAAAAATCATATAGAGTTGAATTTATTTCATTCGTAGATAGGAAACTACTTAAAACACATGTTTATGTGGTGAAGAAACTGAACATAGCATTTATGCTCTAAACGCTATCTTCATGAATTGTAAGACAAGATAAATGTGGCAGTGTGTGTATAAGGACAAAGAAAATACTGTGTTTTATCGCATAATCGTCGCACATTTTATACTAAAATCAAGTTTGAATAGTAGGGGTGCGACGACTTTGTGAAAAACGCATTTTTTGTTAGGTAAAGTTATTCATAAAAACAAAACCTATTCAAGGAATGTATGTTCATTTAATTGGTATGAAATACAAAAGCACGCCATACAATTAAAATTAATAAGTCATGCAACAAAAACATTGTGTTTAAATTTAAATAGAAAAACCAAAACTGTGATGCGAACGTGACTCAGAGCGCATAACTGTCGTAGTACACACCACGTGAAAGTGTGGGCTATCAAATGTAGTTAACTCGGCACTAGACAGAGCGCGCGCGTTGCATGCAATCGATGCGCTATCTGTATCGATATTCGACTGTGTGTGCTCACTCTATACGAGAAACAAAATAACCAAACATGGATGATGTCAACTAGCGCTGGCTACATTTTTATAAGCGGTACACTGCGGCGACGCAGACGAACAGATAAAAGTTATAACGTTTGAAAACGTCTTTGAAAGAAAATTTACACATCAGACACTTTGTATTTCTGTTAATTCAATAAGCGGTAACATCCGAATGAATATTAGATTTCAACATTGTGTTATACTGGAAAACTACCTCCACAAAGCACTTGGAATCTAAAAACATCATGCGACATTTATGCGAGAAATATGTTTTCTCCAAATTTTGATGTCCTAAAATAACAGTGCGACGATTATGCGATAAAACACAGTATTAGCTGAAAGCACAATCCATTTGAAGGAAAACAATCTATTTGGTGTAAGTAATTTCAAGCATTGAGTTAACCCATCAGTGGTTATAACATTAAATTTGTTTACATAGCTTGATGAGTCCATCGTTTAAAATATTTAAACACAAATAAGCGCTAAATTTTTATTTCCAGCTTATAATGTTTACATGTATGTTTTTTTTTATTATTACTTTATGCACCCTTGAGAAACATATTAACGTGGTTATACTTTATTGGCCGTTGCTTCCTTTTGTCAGTAAGGACTTAAAATATTAAGATACTATTCCTAAGTTTTCAGTATTGTAAGTAAAACAGGCTGTGTTGCATTTGTACTTTGTGCAGTGTTTGTCAGCATTTCATTTCAAAATGTTCAGTTTTGAATGCATTATTTTGCAACTTGACATAAGACAGGGCAGTAACACAGCGAAGATAAGATTTTGTCTTTTCCCACGTCGGTCCTCGGCTGTAACGTAAATCAATGCCAAACCCTTCCCTGGTGTCAGTGTCGTAACAAGCTCTCGAAAGGAAGGCTGTGTTACGACTGGTGTTGGTTACGTATCTCACCGCTCTCGAAAGGAAGGGTGTGTTAAGACTGGCACCGCTGTCATAAAACAGTTCTTGAAAGGAAGCTTATGTTACAACTGACTATATTGGTAGAAATATTTACCTTTATATTTTAAGGGTAATGAACAGTAATTATTTAATTCATAGTATTTGTTTTGTAATCGGAATGAGCTGCAGTCCACGCCGAGGTGCGTCGACGACGGCGGGGAAGATGCTAAGCCAGTCCCTTCATGACGAGCTGCCATTGCTGTGGTTGATCCTGTTCTTGGTCGACGTCGTTGGCTGCTTCACAGGTGTTCCAGATGAAAAATGGAAACCCATATTTGTTTGCAAAAGATTCTTGGTAGTAAAAATTAATCCACGGTTGGTCCGTCCCATAGAAATTTGTGTGGTTTTGTCTTATCGCGAGATCAGATCAATAACTCCGCTAAAGTGAACTACTAAACGATTAAGGTGACTCTATGCGTAATCATCCTATCCTTCTACTAATCCAGATTTTTTTCATGAAAACCTTTTTCATATCTAAATTTACTTTTTTATTCTGATGTAACTGATGAGACATTTACATATGAAATCAGAAATTCACCAATGTTAAAGCTTCCTCTTGTCCACAACTTGTAGTAAATCTAACATCCCTGATTTAGCTACTCTCTGCAAAATAACACTTATTTTGAAGTAATGTCATTTGTTTTACTTGTATCCTCTTGGAATGAAGTACTCTTGTAGTAAGATAGTGTAATTCAATAGTCTGTGATTGCTGACTTCATATTAACAGTTAATGTACATGGAACTTGATGTCATAAAGTTATATCAAATGTAAAATCAATGATAATATCGAATGATTATACCTATCCATGTGTGATGTACGTTAATTATTAACATCATAGAAAATACACACTGTTAACTACTAAGTTTATCTTTGGAGTACATTATTTCTTGAGATTAATTTTATAAACAGCGCTCAACACAACTAATTTTTCTTTACTTGAATTGGAGTTTATAAAGCTTTTGTAAGAATTAAAGTTTCACTTCTAAGTATAGGGCAAACCTGTGATGATAGTATACATTAAATAGTAATTCACTGTTTCAATTAACCAGGTTACCTCAAGGTTAGACCTGATAGTGTCGGTGTCATATCACGTAGCTCTCTAAAGGAAGCCTGTGTTACGACTGGTATCAGTGTTGTAACATGTAGCTCTAGGTGTGTTACGACTGGTATCAGTGTTGTAACATGTAGCTCTAGGAAGAAAGGGTGTATTAAGACCAGCGCCACTGTCGTAACACAGTTCTTGAAAGTAAGTCCATGTTACAACATGTAACTATTGAAAGGAAGCCTGTGTTACGGCTGGCGTCGGTGTCGTAGCACAGCTCTCGAAAGGAAGCTGTGTTTTTGGCATTGGAGTTTCAAGACACAGCTCTACTTCCAATACTTAGGACTTGTTATTAATGCAGCTGAGTTCTTAACAAGTTCTAATTCAGCAACATGCAATCATATCAACTGAACAAAAAACATGCATGTGATTTTTACAGAATTTTATTATGTTCATAATATCACAAAATAAATGAAGCTCTGTTGAGTACTCAAAAAGCTACAGCATATAAAAATAACACTTGTAATATAGTTTCAATGTTTGCCAATAAAAAGTAACAAAAAGCTCAAACTTTTTAAAAATAAAATAAAACAAAATATTATTTATAAAAGCATAATATGTCTACAATAATAAAAATGTTTTAAAGTTATAATAACAAATTTCACATAAATATACTACATAATGCAGTTTTTTTTTTTTTCATTAAGGAACTATATTTCCTGCTGAAAAAATATATCTGATTTAAAAACATTAACACTAAATTTGTTTTAAAAGACTACACAAGCCAGTTTTCAAACCATTTTTATATGACTGAATATTAAGCCATCACCTTTTCTTGTAGTTAATTAAAACTCACTTCTAAGGCAAGCAATGTGTCACGGACGGCTTTAGTGTTTATCACAGCTCTACATTAAAAACCTTTTAATACCATTTACTGCACATTAAATGTGGTGTTAAGTTTAAAATTCCTCACCCATAGAAAGCATGCATTGAAACTAATAATGGCACTCAAAGGTTATCAAATCACACCACGCTTATTTATTCACCCTTTCTTCTATTCAACTGTAACTGAAGTGGTTGAAGTGCTATGTAATATTAGGTTTGATAACTATTTTTACAAGCTCATAGGGAATGCATTTGTAGGTATAACTAAAAAATTTAATCTGACCTGGTACCTATTAACAAGCTATCTAGTTTCAGCAATGACTTTGTTAAAAAATGTTTTTACATATTCTGCAAAACAGGCCAAATTGGATGATTCACTATGATGCTGAGCATTATCATAAGTTACATAAAAGCCTGCTTTACTTCATTGCTAAGAGTAAATTTTTCAACTTAAATAGTACCCATCATTCTTGCTAGTATGTGACACACACTTTATAAAATTATGATAAAAGGTTAAGAGTACATATTTCACAGTTCATGCGGACTTTAGTTCTCAAAGAATTTTTTTTATTACGAATTAATGTTATGAAACATACAAAAATAATAAAATGGTTTATCAAGCAACTTTATTTCTTAAAGAAATATTTTCAACAGGTCTATAAAAAGGTATAGGTGGTGTATATAAAAGTTGAGCTAAAAGCAATGTTACGTGGGTGCTCGGCGGGGGCACGGCCTGGTGCTAGTTGGACACCACCGGCATGTAGAACTTGTGCTTCTGCGTGTCGCGCTTGTGCTGGAAGGGCGACTGCTTCGTCTCGAGCAGCGCCGCGGGACACGGCCCCGTCACGCGGGGCACGAACTCCTGCTTGTAGAGCGAGGAGGTCTGCGTCGTGGAGACCTCCCCCAGGACGATGTGCGAGGCGTTGGAGCGCCGGGTGCTGGACACCCGCTGCTGCGTGGTCGTGGAGGAGCGGTCGAAGCTCCCGTACGCGCGGGCCTCGCTCTGCCCCTGGAAGCTGCCGCCGCCCACCACCAGGTTGTCCTGCCTGGGGCGCGCGCGCGCCTCGCGCTGCTGGTACACCACCTCCCCCGCCAGCACGCCCTGGCGGTGCAGCGCGCTCAGGCTGCGGCGATCCTGGCTCTGCGACGAGTTGCTGTAGTACTCCCCCGTCTGGTTCAGGTTCGAGATGCTCTTCCTCTGCGCGGACGCCGACGACGAGATGGTGTGGATGGCCTCCGTGGAGGTGGTGTGGCTCTTGCGGTGCAGCACGGCGTTGCTCACGTCCGCCGAGGACGACGATATGACGCTCCTCCTGTGGTGTCCGGCCGCCGGGCCGCTTCCCGCGTCCGACGGCACGGCTCTCCCGCTCATGGCGTCCCTGAACTCGTTGGTGGAAGCCATCATGTTGGTCACGGATTTCGACTGTCTCACCTCGTGCGAGGAAGCCGACTTCTGAATGCTGGTCTGCGACGATTCCGTGACCGACCTCCGTGTCGCTTCGGAAACAGATGCCTGTTTATTGGTGGAAATGCTTTGCTTGTTTTGGTCCGTGGTTGTAGAACTTGTTTGTGCATTTACAACTTGCTTGGTAGAAGTTGAAGAGTCAGTGGAAGCAGAGGATCTCACTGAATTTGGTTCTGGATTTACAACAGAACTGGTTGAATATCCAGACACCATTTCTTCACGAACAGCTTTGGAATGACTTGATTTTGTTTGCTGCTCAGTTTTTGTAGAAGAGACTTTAGTTACGGTAACAGTAGTGCCATCAGCAAGTACTTTTGTCTCAGTTTTGGTTGCTTTATCTTGAAAGTGACTTGACCTGGTATCTTGTGATTTTTTCACTGCACCATAGTTAGTTTTGTTTGTTGTTGTCATTACATTCACATCACTACCTAATGAAATTTGTGAATCCATATGGTGTCTACGGTTACCTACTGATTTTCCAGCTGCAATAACTGTACTTTTCTTCTGTGACTGGAATGTGTCTGTGTTTGTCGTTTTCATATTCATGGATCCATTCCCAACAGTCAGTGTGTCACTGCGCTTCACAATTTCCGATCTCTCACCCTTCACTTGTTGGAACTGTGATTTTACTGTGGAAACTCCTTGAAATTGTCCACCAACCTTTAAATTATCTTTAGGTTTTTGTACAACTGCCTTATCACCTTTCCCAGGCTGAAAGTCATCTCTTGATTGTGGGCTTCCCTGGAATTCTCCCTCAACCTTAAGGTTATGAGGCTGCTTCTTGATTACTGGTTGATCTCCCTTTCCTGGCTGATAATCATCTCTTGAGCAACGGTCATCAAAGCTTCCTTCAGTATTCAGGTTGTCTTCATACCTTTTGGTAGAGACTCTTTCTCCGTGTGTTTTTAGGTAGTCATCACGAGAACGGTACACTTCGAAATTTCCCTCGATTTTCAAATTGTCATTATGCTTTTTAACTTCAGCTCTTTCCCCTTTTAATGGTTTATAATCATCTTGTGCTTTCGGCCTTCCTTCAAATGAACCTTCCATATGCAAGTTGTCTGCATGTTTAATTACAGTGGACTTTTCACCTTTCAACACAGTATAATCATCTCTAGAACGCCTATAGGTCGTACTTCCTTCAATTCTCAAGTTATCAGTGTGCTTAATCATGTCTGATCTCTCTCCTCTGACAGCAATATAGTCATCTCGCGATCTCTGAATGTCTAAATCTCCTTCTAACTTCAGATTATCAACATGCTTAATAATGTCAGCTCTATCACCTTTTGTGCAAACGAAATCATCACGAGACCGTTTGTCAACAAATTTACCTTCCAGTTTCAGGTTGTCACTATACTTCTTTATTTCAGCATGCTCACCTCTTACAACTCTAAAATCCTCCCTTGTACTTGTTATCCCTTCAAAATTACCTTCAACCTTGAGGTTGTCCTCATATTTCACAGCAGTGGTTCTTTCACCTTGGAATCCGGAGTAATCATCCCGTGACCGACTGACAACAAAATTACCTTCTGGAGTCAAGTTATCAGGATGTTTAACTACATCAGCCCTTTCACCTGGCTTGTACTTAGAAGGTCGAGGACGTTCAAAGTCTCCCTCAGGTTTGAGGTTGTCCTGTGGTTTCTTGACAGGAGACCAGTCTCCAGGGCCATATTTTTCAGGTTTTGGTCTTTCAAATTCACCTTCTAGCCTTAGATTATCAGGATGCTTAACAATATCTGCTCTACCCCCTGGACCATACTTGGAAGGTTGTGGTCGTTCAAAGTCTCCCTCAGGTTTGAGGTTGTCCTGTGGTTTCTTGACAGGAGACCTGTCTCCAGGGCCATATTTTTCAGGTTTTGGTCTTTCAAATTCACCTTCTAGCCTTAGATTATCAGGATGCTTAACAATATCTGCTCTACCCCCTGGACCATACTTGGAAGGTTGTGGTCGTTCAAAGTCTCCCTCAGGTTTGAGGTTGTCCTGTGGTTTCTTGACAGGAGACCTGTCTCCAGGGCCATATTTTTCAGGTTTTGGTCTTTCAAATTCACCTTCTAGCCTTAGATTATCAGGATGCTTAACAATATCTGCTCTACCCCCTGGACCATACTTGGAAGGTTGTGGTCGTTCAAAGTCTCCTTCTGGTTTGAGGTTGTCCTGTGGTTTCTTGACAGGAGACCTGTCTCCAGGGCCATATTTTTCAGGTTTTGGTCTTTCAAATTCACCTTCTAGCCTTAGATTATCAGGATGCTTAACAATATCTGCTCTACCCCCTGGACCATACTTGGAAGGTTGTGGTCGTTCAAAGTCTCCTTCTGGTTTGAGGTTGTCCTGTGGTTTCTTGACAGGAGACCTCTCTCCAGGGCCATATATTTCAGGTTTTGGTCTTTCAAAATCACCTTCTAGCCTTAGATTATCAGGATGCTTAACAATATCTGCTCTATCTCCTGGACCATACTTAGAAGGTTGTGGACGTTCAAATTCTCCCTCAGGTTTAAGATTATCTTTAGGTTTTTTAACAGGAGCTCGTTCACCGGGGCCATATTTGGAAGGTTGTGGTCGTTCAAAGTCTCCTTCTGGTTTGAGGTTGTCCTGTGGTTTCTTGACAGGAGACCTCTCTCCAGGGCCATATATTTCAGGTTTTGGTCTTTCAAAATCACCTTCTAGCCTTAGATTATCAGGATGCTTAACAATATCTGCTCTATCTCCTGGACCATACTTAGAAGGTTGTGGACGTTCAAATTCTCCCTCAGGTTTAAGATTATCTTTAGGTTTTTTAACAGGAGCTCGTTCACCGGGGCCATATTTGGAAGGTTGTGGTCGTTCAAAGTCTCCTTCTGGTTTGAGGTTGTCCTGTGGTTTCTTGACAGGAGACCTCTCTCCAGGGCCATATATTTCAGGTTTTGGTCTTTCAAAATCACCTTCTAGCCTTAGATTATCAGGATGCTTAACAATATCTGCTCTATCTCCAGGACCATACTTAGAAGGTTGTGGACGTTCAAATTCTCCCTCAGGTTTGAGATTATCTTCAGGTCTTTTAACAGTAGCTCGTTCACCTGGGCCATATGTGGCCTGTTTGGGTCTGTCAAAGTCACCTTCAAGTTTCAAGTTATCTTTGTGCTTTATAGGAACTGGTCTTGCATTGTTCCTTGGTTGAAAATCATCAGTTCTTCTTGTACCTAGGAATTCTCCTTCTGGCTTCAAATTGTCTGGATGTTTAATTATTTCAGCCTTTTCTCCCTTTATAGATACAAAATCATCCCGTGACCTGTTATCATAAAACTCTCCCTCAATGCGAAGATTATCTTCATACTTCTTAATAACAACATTTTCTGATTTTACATTAATAAAATCATCCCTCGAACGATGTATTTCCCATTCACCTTCTATCTTAAGATTATCAGCATGCTTAACTATTTCAGACCTTTCGCCTTTAATGTGTTTGAAGTCATCTCTTGAACTTGGACTTCCTACAAAAGTACCTTCTGTTTTTAAATTGTCAGTATGTTTTTGAAGAATTGCCCTGTCACCTCTTACATGCTTGAAATCATCACGTGATCTATAATCAGAGAATGAACCTTCTAAATGAAGATTATCTTCATAGATAATTACATCCGATCGTTCACCCTTCACATGAACAAAATCATCTCTTGTGCGATTGGTTACAAACAAACCTTCCATTTTCAAGTTATCTTCGTGCTTTATTACAACTGACCGATCAACAACAGTAGCTTTGAAGTCATCTCTCTGACATAAATCAACAAAATCACCCTCTGGTTTCAAGTTATCTTTAGGTTTCTTCACATCGATTCGGTCGCCTCTTTTTGGCTGATAATCATCCCTTGATCGAGGTGATCCCTCAAATGATCCTTCAGGCCTTAAGTTATCTATAGGCTTTTTCACAGTAACCCTGTCTCCAGGACCATATTCCTCTGGTTTTGGTCTTTCAAATTCGCCTTCTGGTCTTAGGTTATCCTCTGGTTTTTTTACTGTTACTCTTTCCCCTGGCCTAAATTTAGTTTTCTCAGGTCTGTCAAAGTCACCTTCCAGCTTCAGGTGGTCTGGATGCTTAACAACATCTGCTCGGTCTCCAGGTCTGTAGGGCACGTGTGTTGGTCGATCAAATTCTCCTTCAGGCCGTAGATTGTCTTTTGGTTTTCTTACAGGTGCTCTGTCTCCAGGACTATATTCCTCTGGTTTTGGTCTATCAAATTCGCCTTCTGGTCTTAAGTTATCCTGTGGTTTTTTGACTGGTGCTCGTTCCCCTGGCCTAAATTTCGATTTCTCGGGTCTATCAAAATCACCCTCCATCTTCAGATTGTCTGGATGTTTTAAGACATCTGCTCTGTCTCCAGGTCTGTATGGCTCGTGTGTTGGTCGATCAAATTCTCCTTCAGGCCGTAGATTGTCTTTTGGTCTTTTTACGGGTGCTCTGTCTCCAGGACTATATTCCTCTGGTTTTGGTCTATCAAATTCGCCTTCTGGTCTTAAGTTATCCTGTGGTTTTTTGACTGGTGCTCTTTCCCCTGGCCTAAATTTCGATTTCTCGGGTCTATCAAAATCACCCTCCATCTTCAGATGTTCTGAATGTTTGACGACATCTGCTCTGTCTCCAGGTCTGTAGGGCTCGTGTGTTGGTCGATCAAATTCTCCTTCAGGTCGAAGGTTATCCTTAGGTTTTTTTACAGGTGCCCTATCTCCAGGATGATATTCCTCTGGTTTTGGTCTATCAAATTCACCTTCTGGTCTTAAGTTATCCTGTGGTTTTTTGACTGGTGCTCTTTCCCCTGGCCTAAATTTCGATTTCTCGGGTCTATCAAAATCACCCTCCATCTTCAGATGGTCTGGATGTTTGATGACATCTGCTCTGTCTCCAGGTCTGTAGGGCTCATGAGTTGGTCGATCAAATTCTCCTTCAGGCCGTAGATTGTCTTTTGGTTTTTTTACAGGTGCTCTGTCTCCTGGACTATATTCCTCTGGTTTTGGTCTATCAAATTCACCTTCTGGTCTTAAGTTATCCTGTGGTTTTTTGACTGGTGCTCTTTCCCCTGGCCTAAATTTCGATTTCTCGGGTCTATCAAAATCACCCTCCATCTTCAGATGGTCTGGATGTTTGACGACATTTGCTCTGTCTCCAGGTCTGTATGGCTCGTGTGTTGGTCGATCAAACTCTCCTTCAGGTCGAAGGTTATCCTTAGGTTTTTTTACAGGTGCTCTATCTCCAGGAAGATATTCCTCTGGTTTTGGTCTTTCAAATTCGCCTTCTGGTCTTAAGTTATCCTGTGGTTTTTTGACTGGTGCTCTTTCCCCTGGCCTAAATTTCGATTTCTCGGGTCTATCAAAATCACCCTCCATCTTCAGATGGTCTGGATGTTTGACGACATCTGCTCTGTCTCCAGGTCTGTATGGCTCGTGTGTTGGTCGATCAAATTCTCCTTCAGGCCGTAGATTGTCTTTTGGTCTTTTTACGGGTGCTCTGTCTCCAGGACTATATTCCTCTGGTTTTGGTCTAACAAATTCGCCTTCTGGTCTTAAGTTATCCTGTGGTTTTTTGACTGGTGCTCTTTCCCCTGGCCTAAATTTCGATTTCTCGGGTCTATCAAAATCACCCTCCATCTTCAGATGGTCTGGATGTTTGACGACATCTGCTCTGTCTCCAGGTCTGTAGGGCTCGTGTGTTGGTCGATCAAATTCTCCTTCAGGCCGTAGATTGTCTTTTGGTTTTTTTACAGGTGCCCTATCTCCAGGATGATATTCCTCTGGTTTTGGTCTATCAAATTCACCTTCTGGTCTTAAGTTATCCTGTGGTTTTTTGACTGGTGCTCTTTCCCCTGGCATAAATTTCGATTTCTCGGGTCTATCAAAATCACCCTCCATCTTCAGATGGTCTGGATGTTTGATGACATCTGCTCTGTCTCCAGGTCTATAGGGCTCGTGTGTTGGTCGATCAAATTCTCCTTCAGGTCGAAGGTTATCCTTAGGTTTTTTTACAGGTGCCCTATCTCCAGGATGATATTCCTCTGGTTTTGGTCTATCAAATTCACCTTCTGGTCTTAAGTTATCCTGTGGTTTTTTGATTGGTGCTCTTTCCCCTGGCCTAAATATCGATTTCTCGGGTCTATCAAAATCACCCTCCATATTCAGATGGTCTGGATGTTTGATTACATCTGCTCTGTCTCCAGGTCTGTAGGGCTCATGAGTTGGTCGATCAAATTCTCCTTCAGGCCGTAGATTGTCTTTTGGTTTTTTTACAGGTGCTCTGTCTCCTGGACTATATTCCTCTGGTTTTGGTCTATCAAATTCACCTTCTGGTCTTAAGTTATCCTGTGGTTTTTTGACTGGTGCTCTTTCCCCTGGCCTAAATTTCGATTTCTCGGGTCTATCAAAATCACCCTCCATCTTCAGATGGTCTGGATGTTTGACGACATCTGCTCTGTCTCCAGGTCTGTATGGTTCGTGTGTTGGTCGATCAAACTCTCCTTCAGGTCGAAGGTTATCCTTAGGTTTTTTTACAGGTGCCCTATCTCCAGGAAGATATTGCTCTGGTTTTGGTCTTTCAAATTCGCCTTCTGGTCTTAAGTTATCCTGTGGTTTTTTGACTGGTGCTCTTTCCCCTGGCCTAAATTTCGATTTCTCGGGTCTATCAAAATCACCCTCCATCTTCAGATGGTCTGGATGTTTGACGACATCTGCTCTGTCTCCAGGTCTGTATGGCTCGTGTGTTGGTCGATCAAATTCTCCTTCAGGTCGAAGGTTATCCTTAGGTTTTTTTACAGGTGCCCTATCTCCAGGATGATATTCCTCTGGTTTTGGTCTATCAAATTCACCTTCTGGTCTTAAGTTATCCTGTGGTTTTTTGACTGGTGCTCTTTCCCCTGGCCTAAATTTCGATTTCTCGGGTCTATCAAAATCACCCTCCATCTTCAGATGGTCTGGATGTTTGATGACATCTGCTCTGTCTCCAGGTCTGTAGGGCTCATGAGTTGGTCGATCAAATTCTCCTTCAGGCCGTAGATTGTCTTTTGGTTTTTTTACAGGTGCTCTGTCTCCTGGACTATATTCCTCTGGTTTTGGTCTATCAAATTCACCTTCTGGTCTTAAGTTATCCTGTGGTTTTTTGACTGGTGCTCTTTCCCCTGGCCTAAATTTCGATTTCTCGGGTCTATCAAAATCACCCTCCATCTTCAGATGGTCTGGATGTTTGACGACATCTGCTCTGTCTCCAGGTCTGTATGGCTCGTGTGTTGGTCGATCAAACTCTCCTTCAGGTCGAAGGTTATCCTTAGGTTTTTTTACAGGTGCTCTATCTCCAGGAAGATATTCCTCTGGTTTTGGTCTTTCAAATTCGCCTTCTGGTCTTAAGTTATCCTGTGGTTTTTTGACTGGTGCTCTTTCCCCTGGCCTAAATTTCGATTTCTCGGGTCTATCAAAATCACCCTCCATCTTCAGATGGTCTGGATGTTTGACGACATCTGCTCTGTCTCCAGGTCTGTATGGCTCGTGTGTTGGTCGATCAAATTCTCCTTCAGGCCGTAGATTGTCTTTTGGTCTTTTTACGGGTGCTCTGTCTCCAGGACTATATTCCTCTGGTTTTGGTCTAACAAATTCGCCTTCTGGTCTTAAGTTATCCTGTGGTTTTTTGACTGGTGCTCTTTCCCCTGGCCTAAATTTCGATTTCTCGGGTCTATCAAAATCACCCTCCATCTTCAGATGGTCTGGATGTTTGACGACATCTGCTCTGTCTCCAGGTCTGTAGGGCTCGTGTGTTGGTCGATCAAATTCTCCTTCAGGCCGTAGATTGTCTTTTGGTTTTTTTACAGGTGCCCTATCTCCAGGATGATATTCCTCTGGTTTTGGTCTATCAAATTCACCTTCTGGTCTTAAGTTATCCTGTGGTTTTTTGACTGGTGCTCTTTCCCCTGGCATAAATTTCGATTTCTCGGGTCTATCAAAATCACCCTCCATCTTCAGATGGTCTGGATGTTTGATGACATCTGCTCTGTCTCCAGGTCTATAGGGCTCGTGTGTTGGTCGATCAAATTCTCCTTCAGGTCGAAGGTTATCCTTAGGTTTTTTTACAGGTGCCCTATCTCCAGGATGATATTCCTCTGGTTTTGGTCTATCAAATTCACCTTCTGGTCTTAAGTTATCCTGTGGTTTTTTGACTGGTGCTCTTTCCCCTGGCCTAAATTTCGATTTCTCGGGTCTATCAAAATCACCCTCCATCTTCAGATGGTCTGGATGTTTGACGACATCTGCTCTGTCTCCAGGTCTGTATGGCTCGTGTGTTGGTCGATCAAATTCTCCTTCAGGTCGAAGGTTATCCTTAGGTTTTTTTACAGGTGCCCTATCTCCAGGATGATATTCCTCTGGTTTTGGTCTATCAAATTCGCCTTCTGGTCTTAAGTTATCCTGTGGTTTTTTGACTGGTGCTCTTTCCCCTGGCCTAAATTTCGATTTCTCGGGTCTATCAAAATCACCCTCCATTTTCAGATGGTCTGGATGTTTGACGACATCTGCCCTTTCTCCAGGTCTGTATGGCTCGTGTGTAGGTCGATCAAATTCTCCTTCAGGTCGAAGGTTATCCTTAGGTTTTTTTACTGGTGCCCTATCTCCAGGATGATATTCCTCTGGTTTTGGTCTATCAAATTCGCCTTCTGGTCTTAAGTTATTCTGTGGTTTTTTGACTGGTACTCTTTCCCCTGGCCTAAATTTCGATTTCTCGGGTCTATCAAAATCACCCTCCATTTTCAGATGGTCTGGATGTTTGACGACATCTGCTCTTTCTCCAGGTCTGTATGGCTCGTTTGTTGGTCGATCAAATTCTCCTTCAGGCCGTAGATTGTCTTTTGGTCTTTTTACGGGTGCTCTGTCTCCAGGACTATATTCCTCTGGTTTTGGTCTATCAAATTCGCCTTCTGGTCTTAAGTTATCCTGTGGTTTTTTGACTGGTGCTCTTTCCCCTGGCCTAAATTTCGATTTCTCGGGTCTATCAAAATCACCCTCCATCTTCAGATGGTCTGGATGTTTGACGACATCTGCTCTGTCTCCAGGTCTGTATGGCTCGTGTGTTGGTCGATCAAATTGTCCTTCAGGTCGTAGGTTATCCTTAGGTTTTTTTACAGGTGCCCTATCTCCAGGATGATATTCCTCTGGTTTTGGTCTATCAAATTCGCCTTCTGGTCTTAAGTTATCCTGTGGTTTTTTGACTGGTGCTCTTTCCCCTGGCCTAAATTTCGATTTCTCGGGTCTATCAAAATCACCCTCCATCTTCAGATGGTTTGGATGTTTGACGACATCTGCTCTGTCTCCAGGTCTGTATGGCTCGTGTGTTGGTCGATCAAATTCTCCTTCAGGTCGAAGGTTATCCTTAGGTTTTTTTACAGGTGCCCTATCTCCAGGATGATATTCCTCTGGTTTTGGTCTATCAAATTCGCCTTCTGGTCTTAAGTTATCCTGTGGTTTTTTGACTGGTGCTCTTTCCCCTGGCCTAAATTTCGATTCCTCGGGTCTATCAAAATCACCCTCCATTTTCAGATGGTCTGGATGTTTGACGACATCTGCTCTTTCTCCAGGTCTGTATGGCTCGTTTGTTGGTCGATCAAATTCTCCTTCAGGCCGTAGATTGTCTTTTGGTCTTTTTACAGTTGCTCTGTCTCCAGGACTATATTCCTCTGGTTTTGGTCGATCGAATTCGCCTTCTGGTCTTAAATTATCCTGTGGTTTTTTGACTGGTGCTCTTTCCCCTGGCATAAATTTCGATTTCTCGGGTCTATCAAAATCACCCTCCATCTTCAGATGGTCTGGATGTTTGACGACATCTGCTCTGTCTCCAGGTCTGTATGGCTCGTGTGTAGGTCGATCAAATTCTCCTTCAGGTCGAAGGTTATCCTTAGGTTTTTTTACTGGTGCCCTATCTCCAGGATGATATTCCTCTGGTTTTGGTCTATCAAATTCGCCTTCTGGTCTTAAGTTATCCTGTGGTTTTTTGACTGGTACTCTTTCCCCTGGCCTAAATTTCGATTTCTCGGGTCTATCAAAATCACCCTCCATTTTCAGATGGTCTGGATGTTTGACGACGTTTGCTCTGTCTCCAGGTCTGTAGGGTTCGTGTGTTGGTCGATCAAATTCTCCTTCAGGCCGTAGATTGTCTTTTGGCCTTTTTACAGGTGCTCTGTCTCCAGGACTATATTCCTCTGGTTTTGGTCTATAGAATTCTCCTTCTGGTCTTAAGTTATCCTGTGGTTTTTTGACATCAGCCCTGTCACCTTTGTAAGCCTTATAATCCTCTTTTGTTGATGGTTTTCCTTCAAAAGGTCCTTCGATCTTTAAATTATCTACATATCTTTTCTGATTCTGACGGGCATCTGTGTTTTTTAGATATTTGTAATTATCATGCGAAGTTGTCATAGAATCAATAAAACCTTCTTCGGTTTTTAAATTGTCCTCGTGGTGAATGATTGAAACCTTATTCATAACTGTATGTTTCTTATAGTCTAGTGCATTTGTGGTTTCAAGAAACATATCACCATCCTGTTTTGTCCACGTCCGTCGTCTTACAGGCTTTTCTCTTGGGCTTGTTTTCTGTGTAAAATCATTTTTTGATGATGATTCAAAAATCATATCACCTTCGGTTGTTAAATTGTCTTCATGACGTATTATTTCAGTTTTTGACATTAGCTCATGAATCCTGTATGAATCTTTCGAACTTGTTGTGTCTTCAAACTCACACTCCTCTGGAACAAGATTATCTGGGTACCTTCTAACAGGAGCTCTTTCAGGCATAACCTTTTTGAAATTGTCTTTGGTGTGTGAAGTTCCCTGAAAACATACAGGATGTTATTTATCAGTACAAGGCAATATTTTTTGAAAATAAACATTTTAACTAAACAATTTTATACTCACTTCAAATTTTCCTTCACCTATAGATAGGTTGTCCTTGCGTTTTTGTACTATCGTCGTCTTCTCTGTAACTTGAAAGTCTTTAAATTCACTCTGGTTTGTTGTCTCAGTGATGAAATCTCCCTCAAGTTTGGTCCAGGTGTTTCGACGAATGAGAGGAGGACGAACTGATTTTTCTCCAGTAAATTCGGCATGAGTAGTCGTTTCCCCTGTAACAATTGATACAATGACAACATTTTAAGGAATTAATTTTTCTGAATTCATTTTAATGATTAGAGGTTCTACAAAAATACTTCCACATATATTAGCTCTAAAACATATTAACAAACGTTTTTGAGATATTTTTGTTCGGCTGGCCTTTAGATCATGTACTTCTAAACCATATTTACTTAACTTTATTTATTCTCATTCAATAATTTGATCAAACAAGTAAAACAAAGTTATGTAATATTTCACTTATTTACATTATATAATATTACAGTATTTTGAAGCCAGAAAAAAAGCATTATACAAACACCACTGATGTTTAATGTACTTACCAGTAAATAATCCTTCAGTTTTTAAATGGTCTTCATGCCTTTTTATTTCAGCTCTTTCACCGCGTACAATGCAGTACTCTTCATGAACATGGCTCTGTCCCATGAAATCTCCTTCGATTTTCAAATTGTCTTCATGACGCTTGACTTCTGCCCTTTCGCCTCTTACAACTTCATAAACATTTTTCCTCTCACCTACAAATTCGCCTTCTGGTCGTAAATTATCTTCTGGTCTCCTGATAGGTGCTCTGTCACCTTTAGTAATAGGTAATTTCTCCTCTTCTCTTACAAATTCGCCTTCTGGTTTTAAATTATCTACAGGTCTTTTTGTTGGTGCTCTTTCTCCTTTTGTCACTGGCAATTCTTTTTCTCTACCGATAAAATCTCCCTCTGGCTTTAGATTGTCAACTGGTCTTTTTATTACAGCTCTTTCTCCTTTGGTCACGGGTGACTCCTTCTCTCTCCCTACAAATTCACCTTCTGGTCGTAAGTTATCAACTGGTTTCTTTATCGGAGCTCTTTCACCTCTGGTAACAGGGGAATCTTTTTCTCTTCTTATAAAGTCTCCCTCTGGTGACAAGTTATCTTTTGGTTTTTTTGCAACTGGCCGTTCACCAGGTACAAATTCTTTAGGCTTTGGCCTGTCAAAATCACCTTCTGGCTTTAGATTATCAGGATGTTTGACAGGTAAAGTTCTTACACCTGGTTTATAATCATGATGTTCACGCTTAGTGAAATCTCCCTCGGGCCTCAAATTATCTGGATGTTTTACAATGGAGGCCCTTTCTCCAGGTCTGCAGGGAGATTCTTCAGGTTTTGCAAACTCTCCTTCAGGCTTGAGATTGTCGGGGTGTTTTACTAATGGACTTCTTTCTCCTGGTCTGTAATCAGTATGTTCTCGCTTGGCAAAGTCTCCCTCGGGCTTTAAATTATCTGGGTGTTTCACCACTGGAGCCCTCTCGCCAGGTCTGTAGGGAGATTCTTCAGGTTTTGCAAACTCTCCTTCAGGCTTGAGATTGTCGGGGTGTTTCACTAATGAACTTCTTTCTCCTGGTCTGTAATCAGTATGTTCTCGCTTGGCAAAGTCTCCCTCAGGCTTTAAATTATCTGGGTGTTTCACCACTGGAGCCCTCTCACCAGGTCTGTAGGGAGATTCTTCAGGTTTTGAAAACTCTCCTTCAGGCTTGAGATTGTCGGGGTGTTTCACTAATGGACTTCTTTCTCCTGGTCTGTAATCAGTATGTTCTCGCTTGGCAAAGTCTCCCTCGGGCTTTAAATTATCTGGGTGTTTCACTACTGGAGCCCTCTCGCCAGGTCTGTAAGGAGATTCTTCAGGTCGGTCGAACTCTCCTTCAGGCTTGAGATTATCATGATGTTTCACAGGTGAGGCTCTCTCTCCTGGTTTGTAGTCATTACGTTCACGCTTGGTAAAATCTCCTTCGGGCTTCAAGTTATCTGGGTGTTTTACTGCTGGAGCTCTTTCACCTGGTTTGTAGGGCGATTCTTGAGGCCTGTCGAATTCGCCTTCAGGTCTGAGATTATCTTCTGGCCTTTTCATTAGTGCTCTTTCTCCCCTCACAATCTGATATTCATTTCGTCTTTGAACATTAAATTCGCCTTCCAGTTTTAGATTATCTTGGTGTTTGCTCATCTCCACTCTTTCCCCTCTAGTTGCCGAGTATTCGTCACTTTTTTGAACAACATATTCACCATCTAGTTTTAAGTGATCTTCATGTTTGATTATTTCAGACCTTTCACCCCTAACCGCATTAAATTCAATCCGACGTTGAGCATCTAACTCTCCTTCAAGCCGTAAGTTATCTGCATGCTTTCTGATTTCCATTCGCTCGCCCCTTGTAGCCATCTCTTCCCTTTTAGTCACCAAGAATTCTCCTTCTAACTTTAAATTGTCTTCATGCCTGACGATATCTGCTCGCTCTCCACGAGTGACTCGAAAGTCTTCGTGGATCACACTCTGCCCTTGGAAGTCTCCCTCCACACGCAGGTTATCACTGTGGCGTTTAACATCTGCCCTCTCGCCATGAACTGGCTGGAACTGCTCCTTCAGGTGACTCTGCCCCGTGAATTCCCCTTCAGTCTTCAGATGGTCTCCATGATGGATGATTGGAGCACGTTCCCCTTTCACTGGCCTGTAGTCGTCCCGACTGTGTGGAGATCCGTAGAACTCTCCCTCCATGTGAAGGTGGTCCTCATAATGGTACCTGAAAAAAGAACAAAGGCATACTTAAAGCTACTGCAAGATTAGTAACATATTAAAAGCACTGATAATACACTGCAGAAGTAATCTAGGATAACTTCACATCCGGGGTCAAGGTCAAAATTCAAGGTCAATCTCATCCAAGATGGATGTCGTGACGTCACAATCCAACATGGCGGACATCGTCTCAAGAAAGGTGAGAATAAAAAAAATTAGCAATGGATTTGTTAACATTAAGGTTTTTAAAGTATTTTAGACAATCAATTGCAGATGCTTCAAAAGGAAAAATTACTATTTAAAAATCTTTGTGATAATTTGTGAATCGTACTTTCCCGGTTCCCGATTTTGTTTATTACATGGTGAGGATTTTTCCAAAATTAAACCAGTCTGGCATCGCAGTTTTTATCTGCATTTAGTGTCACCATTTAGCATTACAACGAGTGATCTAATCAAAAAAGCCAGCCTTTACATCGCTATCAGTCATGAACAGCAGTTTATAATAATATTCCATATATACATGCATGATGTTACAGCACGTGAACAAGTCATGTTTCTGTCTGAGGCTGTGTCGCAGTGAAAAGACATGGCTGGTGGTATGTGATACACATGGGCTATCTGACCGAATTGTAATTTCAACCTGCGAAAATAAAATTGGCTATAATGGTATGACAAGAAGTGAATGTTAAAACAAGAACACATTAGGCCTAAAATTGTAAAATACTACTTAATTCTCATGTGAAATAGGCGCCAAGAAAACTTACTGGCTAACCCAAATTCTAATTATTCTTTTTAATTATATCTGGCATGTTGGTGATATTATTCATCACCAAAAAGCCAGCAACCAACACTCCCATTTTATTTTCAATGAATTACTGATAACGAAGGAACTAACATGCACATTTTTTGACAAATTCTATGACCTGTAACATTTTGAGACCAAATTTAGTTAGTAGAAATTTCCACACGTGTATTCCCTACCAAAAATTTTCAACAGAAAACAACAGATATACAACAGAATATCACAACAGAAACCAACAGAAATACATTAACAAACAACAAGATTTTGTTTTATTCAATGCGGGAATTCGCCAATTGCTGTTGGTTTCTGTAGTAATTCTCAGTGTATTTCAGTGGTGTCTGTTGGTTTCTGTTGTAATTCGCAGTGTATTCTGTTGAATTCTAATGTATAAAAAATTGCCAAGATGGCAATCAAATTTCAAGATAGTGGACGCCACAGTAATAATAAATTATCACTGCACTGTAGTGGGTAAAAATTAAACTTACATGGCGGCAATGAACTCTAGCAGACGAAAACATGATGCCGGACGTGATGTCATACTGGCTAGCGATATATATATACGCACACACGCACACATACACACACATATATGCCTTGACATTAGTGGTAGGAAATCAGTCTGTCGCCGGCTTCTGGGGAGGAAGTATCCGTCGCAATTTTTATTATCATTTGACCTCATCGGGTTTGAACTGAGGACGCCATGATTTAAGTCCGTTTTTTAAATAATTTATTACAATTTTATTAATTAAATTGATTATGAATTTAAAATATTTTCCCAATTTCTAGCATAAAAATTAAGTATTTTTAGGAAACGGCCGTAACGATAATTGCAGCGGTTAGGTTAAAATTGAAAATGGCGGGTTTTACATAAGAAATTTTTATTATTTTTAAAATTTGTATGAAGAAATTGTATGAAGAATTTTTATTATTTTTTATTATCAATAATAAATTACATGTTTACTCTCGCCGGGAATCGAAGCAAGGACCGAAATCGATTAAGTAAATAAAAAATTTAAGTCAGCATTTTTTTTTTTTTAATTTTTCGGAATTTTTGGTCGAAAGTAAAAGAATTTGTATTTTATGGCCAAGGTCAAAGTCATGGTTCTGATATCAGCGGCATATGGCAGCTTGCTTTTAGGATTCTTGAGCCATTTTTAGTAATTTGTGTTTTTTCTATGGCAAAAGTATTTTGAGTTTTTTCGAATTCCAAATTTTTTAATTTTTGTGGCATAAACGGAAAATTTTTCCTCAAAACAGGAATTTTTGGCTCGAAATAGGGATAATGTTCAGGAATGTTTAGTAATTTTTGAGGAATATTTAGTCCAAGATGGCCACCAAAACATAAAAATCCAATATGGCGGTCTGCACCTCCGGTACCAAGCCTTGAAGCATGGCGCCGGAGGCCCATTTCTTTACTACTTGTAACAACAGAAATCCTTACAGCTGCAACCAATAAAATACAACAGAAAACAACAGATCCCAACCTAGTGCTTTACAACAAAATAAAAAAATTAAAATACAGCAAACAACAGAAACAAATACCTAGAATTCTTTACAACAGTAAACATAATAAACAAATCGAATAAAATGGTAAACACTAAAAAACAACAGACACTTAAACAGTGCCTTGCCACTGAAACAAACAAGTGACAATGAAAAACACTATAAAACGACAGGATGCTTTGCAGCAGACACCAACAGAATAGGTACAATAAAAATCATTATAAAATAACATACTCTAACAGAAACCACCAAAACACAATGGAAGGCATTATTTTACAATTGAAAAGAATATAATACTTTACAGTGGAAACCAACAACGTACAATATAATACAATGGAAGTTGCTAAAATATAACAGGAAACAACAGGACTCAGAACATAAACCTACAAAATTCCAAAGGATACAATTCGAAACACAAAAAAACAACAGCTCCAACTCAGTGACTTACAACAAAGGCCAAAAGAATACAATCAAAAATACTAAAGACCGACAGAAACCAATAAACAACATAAACCAACAGAATTCAATGAAAACTATTCAAAAACAACATACCCCAAAAAGTGCCTCGCATTAAAGAAACCACAAAGAAAAATAAAATACTATTGAAAATACTTAAATATGACATAAACTAATAGAAAGTCACATAACAGAAACCAAAAAATAAATAAACAATAAACCAGCATAAAACAACAGATCAATAGAATTCTTTTCCAACAGAAACCAACAAAATCCAGAAGATACAATGGAAAATACTAAAACAATAGAAACAAGCATACTGTTTCACAACAGAAAACAACCAAATTCAACAGATTCAGAGCCTAGTCAATCATGTCCTCATAAAAGACAGCCTGGACAATCAGGTCCAAGTAGGAACCAGAGAATGGTCTATCAGGACCTCATAGGAGCCATAGCCTGGTCCATCAGGTCCTCGTTGGAGCCAGAACCTAGTCCATCATGTCCTCATAAAAGACCAACCTGGACAATCAGGTCCAAGTAGGAACCAGAGAATGGTTCATAAGGACCTCATAGGAGCCAAAGCCTGGTCCATCAGGTCATCATTGGAGCTAGAACCTAGTCCATCATGTCCTCATAAAAGACCAACCTGGACAATCAGGTCCAAGTAGGAACCAGAGAATAGTTCATAAGGACCTCATAGGAGCCAGAGCCTGGTCCACCAGGTCCTCATTGGAGCTAGAACCTAGTCCATCATGTCCTCATAAAAGACCAACCTGGACAACCAGGTCCAAGTAGGAACCAGAGAATGGTTCATAAGGACCTCATAGGAGCCAGAGCCTGGTCCACCAGGTCCTCATTGGAGCTAGAACCTAGTCCATCATGTCCTCATAAAAGACCAACCTGGACAATCAGGTCCAAGTAGGAACCAGAGAATGGTTCATAAGGACCTCATAGGAGCCAGAGCCTGGTCCACCAGGTCCTCATTGGAGCTAGAACCTAGTCCATCATGTCCTCATAAAAGACCAACCTGGACAATCAGGTCCAAGTAGGAACCAGAGAATGGTTTATAAGGACCTCATAGGAGCCAGAGCCTGGTCCATCAGGTCCTCGTTGGAGCCAGAACCTAGTCCATCATGTCCTCATAAAAGACCAACCTGGACAATCAGGTCCAAGTAGGAACCAGAGGATGGTTCATAAGGACCTCATAGGAGCCAGAGCCTGGTCCATCAGGTCCTCATTGGAGCTAGTACCTATTCCATCATGTCCTCATAAAAGACCAACCTGGACAATCAGGTCCAAGTAGGAACCAGAGAATAGTTCATAAGGACCTCATAGGAGCCAGAGCCTGGTCCATCAGGTCCTCATTGGAGCTAGTACCTAGTCCATCATGTCCTCATAAAAGACCAACCTGGACAATCAGGTCCAAGTAGGAACCAGAGAATGGTTCATAAGGACCTCGTAGGAGCCAGAGCCTGGTCTATTAGGTCCTAATTGGAGCTAGTACCTAGTCCATCATGTCCTCATAAAAGTCCAACCTGGACAATCAGGTCCAAGTAGGAACCAGAGAATGGTTCATAAGGACCTCATAGGAGCCAGAGCCTGGTCCATCAGGTCCTCGTTGGAGCCAGAACCTAGTCCATCATGTCCTCATAAAAGACCAACCTGGACAATCAGGTCCAAGTAGGAACCAGAGAATGGTTCATAAGGACCTCATAGGAACCAGAGCCTGGTCCATCAGGTTCTCATTGGAGCCAGAACCTAGTCCATCATGTCCTCATAAAAGACCAACCTGGACAATCAGGTCCAAGTAGGAACCAGAGAATGGTCTATCAGGACCTCATAGGAGCCAGAGCCTGGTCCACCAGGTCCTCATTGGAGCCAGAACCTAGTCCATCATGTCCTCATAAAAGACCAACCTGGACAATCAGGTCCAAGTAGGAACCAGAGAATGGTTCATAAGGACCTCATAGGAGCCAGAGCCTGGTCCATCAGGTCCTCATTGGAGCTAGAACCTAGTCCATCATGTCCTCATAAAAGATCAATCTGGACAATCAGGTCAAAGTAGGAACCAGAGAATGGTTCATAAGGACCTCATAGGAGCCAGAGCCTGGTCCATCAGGTCCTCATTGGAGCTAGAACCTAGTCCATCATGTCCTCATAAAAGACCAACCTGGACAATCAGGTCCAAGTAGGAACCAGAGAATGGTCCATCAGGACCTCATAGGAGCCAGAGCCTGGTCAATCAGGACCCCATGGGTCCCAGAGCATGGTCCATCAGGTCCACATAGGAGCCAGAGGATGGATAGCAGCATGGAGTGGGCTTCAGTATAAATGTAGTGCATTCGCACTGGTGGCAATATAATGGGTGCAAACAATTTTAAAAGTGATTCCTACAGCACAGCTTAATATAACCTGAACTACTGCAAAATAAATACTTAATTTATTTAACTTATACAAAATATAATTCAACTTATTTACATTAATTATCTTTTATCTTTAAAAATAAAATTTTATAGTCCGTCTAACACGATGTAAAAGCAAAAATGCTATAATAGCAGAACAATTAGTATTTCCAACAAGTCCTAATTTTTGTATGATCGGTCCATGGATACAAGTGTCCTGTGGTTGAAGGAATTAACAACATGGTGGGAAAAATATGCACTTTTGCATGAAAATTTTGGAGAACTAGTAACAAACAAAATTCCAGTGACATAAGAATAGTCGTAACATTTTTAAAAAATCTTCTAACTGCTAAGTTTAATTAGTTAAATATTGTTGTATCGAACAAAAACATTAGTAGTATACAAATGAAGCCACGGACACAATCACATTCCTATTGGACTTCGGAATGATTGCTTGTTGGCTTGCCATTTGTCAGGATTCGGACATTTTCGGGCAAATTCTTAGCTCGAAACCTACGATCCGAAGCTCGTCGACAATGATTGGTCATCGTCGACTTCAACATCTGAAAATTCTGCAGCTTAACTTTTACTTAAAAAAATTACTATTTGTTACATGCCTAGATAAATCAGCTGCTAATTCAAAATATCCCGAAGCACGCAAGCGTATGAACATCCCCCAAGGTGTCTGTGCCTGTGTGTCAGGGCTGACACCATACGCGCGGTCCATCTGCCAGTCAGCGCTGACAGCAGCACCTACAGTTTCTGAGAGGCGTTGGATTCTGAATCGCACATTCCAACACTTACAAATATAATACGAATGCTTGTTTCTCCATTCGCCAATGACTCGCGTTAGCTGACAGTTCCCTCTGGTTGTACAGACCGCTATGACTCGCCAACGCCTTAGATGAGCATGTGCTTTGAACACACCCTCAGGGCAACCTGTTATGTTGTATGTGTGGCCCGGCTAAGCACACAGAGAAACGTAAAAAAAAAAAACAACAACAATCTTCCTTAGGAATTTTTCATTATGATGGTTGCGTTCTACGTTATTTGGAAATAAAAGAGTTTATTAAATTACCTTTGTTTATTTCTTTTCAAACAAAATGTTTTTTCTCATCATTACATGGCATCAGTACACAATTTTACACATGAATTTAGTTCGAGAGCTTTGTTACTTGCACAGTTTTTTGTCTTTTCTTAAACAAATTTTTACGATGTCTTTGAATTGTGATAGGATGAGGTCCAAATACATACCACAGCACCATACATCTTGCCGTTGACGGCCAAGGAGTCTTGTCACTCGCCAAAAAAACATATTTTAGTAATGTCCCTTGGTTAACTACATAACTCAAGGTACCGCCGATTGCGGACCGGAATCACACGAAGTCGGGCCGATGCCGTCGCCTAGGGCCTAAATTTCTAATTAATTAGTCCGAAAAATCAAGAACTTAAGTTAAAAAAAATACGGCCTGGCCCCAGCCCCTAGGCGTTAAATTTTCCCTTAGTGACTTTTCATTGTGATTCGTGACTTGCCGACGACGCGACCGGGTTCGGCAACGATCGAGCAACAAGTGACTAGACCGACGATACTACAACAAGTGGCTTGGTCGACGAGACTACCTTCCCTTGTAGAGGTGAAGACAAGGGAAGCAACCCCGTGGGCCAACTGACCAATCAGCGCACAGAATTCCAAAACATGACCATATAAGGAAATTCGGACGGGCGCATCATTCCATGCCAGGGCTCGCCCTGATTGGCTGGCTAGTGGTAGCCTCCAGAGAACCTACCAGACGGTCGCTACAGCTGTGCGTTCATGTGACGCGTAAATCCCAAAAACGCATTTACAAGGTGAAAAATAACTTTCTGGCGCCAGGGTGTCGCGCCTGTCCGCTCTTCCTTCTGTACTTTCCAGACTACTCTCGAAATATTACACTAGCAATATCCAATAGAATTTAAAAATTACCCAACAAATTTAAATACAATGTTCAAAATTTAGTAATCAAGGTTGAAATTAATACCGTATTAGAAATTTAGTTGAAAAATCATGTCCTGTAAAATTATAGTCTACACTGCTTTAAACAAAACAATTACTGAAATTAATTATCAAATATCAAAATTAATTATTATGAACTGGAATTAACTCTCAAATTAATAATTAAGTATCTCAAGGAAATAAGTATATTTTAAGGCTTTCCATGAAATTTAACCAAAGTAATTAATAACAATTCTTAACAGATCTGAACCATTATCCTTATCTACATATTAAATAATGATTATCTTTCATATCAAAGTTATTCGTAATATTATTATGACCCAAAAAAATATATGTACATCACAATTCCTCATTGTGCAATGCTACAAACCAAGTGCAGCGTAGTGTTGCAAGGGGAACAGGCCCCAGTGGACGAGATATCGGCTATCACGTGACACCTTTGTGCTCCTCTGTAGAGCTTCATGTGTCAATCCGCCGCATGTAACTCATTTCATTGTCAGATGTATTTTAGTTGTCATGTGATTCCGCGCGCTTGAGCCCAGGAGGTAGCCTGTTCCCCGCACACTTGGCGCGCGAAAAGCGACCCTATGTGGTGCGAGCTGCGCGGAGCCAGCAGTCGTCATTCCCCTGGCGCAGAGGGCCCTTCACTCCTCGCCGCCACCGACATTAGCTACAATAGTGAGTGTGATACTTGCCGTTGCACATTGTGGTGTGGCATGCACTCAAAGTGTTTTCCTTTTGTTTTTGTTGTTGGCAAACAGGACATCATGTAGGCTCAATTTTGTGAAAAAAATTTCTTTATGTTCTGGTTATAAGACCTTAAGGTTGTCCAATTATATCGCAAAGGTAAGTCGGTGAAGTTTATTATTAACCTAAAGTGAAGTGCCCCCAAGATATACAAAAAAAATATAAAAATATATATGGACGATAAACATTTTGAGAATGATATTGAAATAACTTAAAACTTTTTTTTAAATTATGTTACCTGTATTATTTGTAATTTTGGAACTGAACCTGTGTTTATATAATTTTGCCTACCAAGTTTGACATCTTGTGTCAATATCTATGACCTGCTTCGGGAAGGTCACCTTTGTCTCGCCCGTCTGCTTTTGTCGTCAGCCATCATGAGAACTTTGCAGCTGTAATTGTGTTTTTTTAAATCCACTTGATGATGTGGTAAATTCGTAACTTCATACCGCCATTTGGGTGAGTTTTCTTGCTTGATTCCCCCGGAATCATTTGAAATACCTATATATTTTTGTCCTGTCTTATATTTTATTTATTTTTTGCAATTTCTTTTAGAGGTCCTTGAGTTGCGTGAGACATCCGGGCCCATGCTTGATTAGTCCATTAAGTACTGGAACGGGAGTGAGCATTTCTCCTCTGCTTACGGCCTCAGGATACTGCCTGCAATTTCAGGAAAGTCACTACCATAAATTTCCTTCCGCTTGAAGCATGTTTGCACAGGAACTTTCCTTGTTGGACTTCCACATATGACATCGAAATTCTAACCTAACCAATGAAAGGACCTATTTTATATTATCAACTAAAAAAATAAATTTTGTTATTATCATTTGTATAAAATGATAAAATTAATTGTAATAGCCACTATGGTGTAACAAGTTCATGTTTTAACCTTTTTTGTTTTCGTCTTTGCCGCTTATTTATATATGTTGTTTGTAAATGTTGGAACCTCAAAATACTCAATTATGATATCAAGTTAATGTAAAGAAAGTTCTGTAGGTATGTGCATAATATATTTAAAAGTAAATAAATATGGCACCACACTGAAGTTTGTATTCTTTCATATAAAATTAAAATCAATTGCTTTCATTATTTAATTGATCTTTTTTTTGTTGTTATTGTATATCGGTTGTATGAGCCAAGTGATAAGTTAGTCATCGAATGTTTTATACATTGATTCTCTCTCTACACGTGCAGGGCACTATGCCAGTGAGCCCAAGGTCTCGGGCGCTTCTCTGCTGTAACCTTGACGAGGCTAACCAAGCCAAGTGAGGTAGATATGGCAGCGATATCAAAACCTTTTTCTTTTGTTCAACGGCCTGCCTCCACTCGCTTGACTTAAAACATCAGCCGCTTAACTCAGTGTTCTTTTCTAGTTTTATACTATATCAGTAGTTAAGGCTTCGCCGCACCATAGTTGAAGGGCCACGCCACATTGACCCCTCCTCGGTTAACGGGGATGAACAGCCGGACTATGGATGTTGCCAGCACTGGGCGGCCTATGGGGCTAAACGTGCGCCTCGCTCAATAAGTATTAATTTAATTCAGGGACGTTGGGATGTATCATGTAGTGACCACGCAAGATGTGTGCTTCAAGGGGCTCTCCACCCAGGCTTAATACTTTAACTTTACCTTCAGTGTAAACAGTGCAATCGTCTCCATGTGACCTTACGGAACTAACCTCAAGTTTGAACTGTTTGTTTCCCTCTCCCACATCGTAATTGTTATATGTAATATTCGTGTGTTTTGTTTAAGGGTCAAATTATTGTGCTTCGTTCATGTTGTTATGTGGAGCGAACGTTCCTTACGAATCTGGCCTCCATCATTTACGCCGCCTTCAGTGTGAGACTTGTATCTAACTGCTGACCGACAGTGTGCAGGTCATGCTATTGCACCCACACGCGAAGGGCCATCCCTGTGGACAGCACCTTGTACAGGGTCGCCTTGTATTAAACCAGACGTCTTACAGAGTTCGAAGTCATTCCGCACGGGACCATGCTTTTAAGGTGCTGGCTGGCAGCAGAGCGAGTAGTCACTGTAGCCACTATCACCACCAGGGGCGCTTGCGTCTCTGGCCAAAAACTCCGCACCTAATACAACATAAAAGAGGACCAAGCGTCCAAGTTCCCAAACCCTGCATGGCAGACTTTTTTCTACTACGACCAACTCTTCATCCAAACCATCGTCTGTCTCCTGTATCATCCTAGGGTATTAATGCATGCCCGTACATCCCACATGACTTCGAGCCTACCTGTGTCTGCGCAGGTTTCACCTGGGCCCAAATAAACATTTTAAGCAAGTTTTAAGTTTGCTTCAGTCGCTTCCATGGCTGGTCAATCACCGCACAAAGCACACAATGACTAGGCGCATAGTCTTCAGCCTAACCAGGACCCCCTCCTAAAAAAATTGTTGCCAAATATTTCACTAGTTGTAAACCATAATATGATAGTGTTGCCTATGAAGTGCACTACTGTCGACATATACTACAATATTATATGTATGTATTAGGTACTACTATTGTAAAAAAAGTTTCATGTTAGTCCGTATGAAGTTATCTTAAAATTTTTGATACAATTTCAATACTCTAATTCCCATCTTTAGCTTGAAAGCACAATGCCTCTGATCACACGGCTATCTTTGATGCAAGGTTTTTTATATGTGTATACTAGAAGTAATATTCTTTCGATAAATGGTACATTTCTGTTGGAACACGTTCAACAAGTCTAAATCGCACAAGTAATTGTATTCCTGCCCTAATTAACTAACTTAAGTATTAAAAATTGTTATAAACTCAATTTATACTGATTTATTTACTAAATGTTTTTCAACCATTCTAGCTTGACTAGCATCGCTATTCAGATACAACTAGCAGTCATTTAGATGTTCATGATCATTCACATTAACTCAAATATCCTTAAAAGTACTTCGAATTTAACATTTTAGAGGAAAAAATTCAATTTCGAGAGAAAATTTTACATGTTGTTTTCCAAAACTATCAGTGACTTGAAATGTCTGCAAAGCAGCTAAAACTCAGCCGCTGAGTCTGGGCCTTTACTGCAGATGATGTTTGACGTATCAGGCGAGATCTGAGACCTCAATCTCGTGTTTACCTAAAATATATAAAAAAAACAAATATTTTAAAATAATAATTTAAGGACACATACCATTGCTTGGTTTTAACTGTATGTCATAGAGAAATCATTAGAATGAACAAGAAATTTTAATACACAAACACACAGAAAACCGGCCAAAATCAGCCGATGTGAAATGTTAAACAAACAGATAGCACAAAGAGAATTCCATGGAAGGAATTAGTGAGAAAAAAATCACATCACAGACAAACAGTGGTCTGATAACAATTAGAAAGTTGTAAAAAGAACAGAAAATTCAGACAAACAACAGCCTTGGTCAACACAGCAACAAAAATATAAACCCAACGATGATTCAAAATGGATAATCTCAACACAATGATGCACAGGCGAACACAGTGATAAAACTAAACAAATGATCTGGACACTACAACGATGACAGCACAGACAAACACAGTTGATTTTCTACGAAAAACAGTTGCAACATTTCGGGAACTACATCTCAGACACAACAAACTAATAGGGGGTGCTATAATGCAAGAAGTACATTATTAACCAATACAGGAGGCGCTCCTCGGCTTGATGCTAAGCTGAAGCTTCCTCCATAACTCAAGGAGTGTTCTATTATTAAATACAGGAGGCACTACCTGTCCTGGTTCTAGATTAATCCCTCCGCTGTAACTGTAGGAGTACGTTATCGAAAAGAGGAGGAGGCACACCTGGCCCGGTGCTCCGAGTGCTCCGAGTGCTTCTCGTCGTAGTCGGCGCGGTAGGCGGAGGTGGTCTCGAGCTGGCCCTGGGGCAGCTCCAGCGCCGTGTGCAGCCGCTGCAGCCGTGGCCTGTCCACCTCGTCGCGCGAGTAGCCGTGGAACTCGGCGTGCGACAGCGAGGTGACGCCGGCGAGCGTCGCGTCGCGCTGCAGGTCCAGCGGCGGCTCCGTCGACTCATAGCGGTGCGGGCAGTGGTGGCGCCTGAAACAGTGCAACACTCTCAGTGGTGGCGCCTGCAACAGTGCAACACTCTCAGTAGTGGCGCCTGTAGCAATGCAATCCTCATAGCGGTGCGGGCAGCGGTGGTGCCTGAAACAGTGTAACACTCTCATTGGTGGCGCCTGCAACCTGCAACACTCTCAGTAGTGGCGCCTGTAGCAATGCAATCCTCAGAGCGGTGCGGGCAGCGGTGACGCCTGAATAAATGCAACCTGCTCACGCATGTTCCAGAACTGCTATGCTCGCCCTACTTACACTTTACACCTATCCCTCATTTAGCACGTCTTCAGATTAAGCGGATTCATTTAACGCGATTTTAATTTTACTGCCACAGTCTTGAATAGTACGTCTGTAAATTTCAGTTAGCGCTAAATCTCCGCAGGCAAAAGAAATGTCGGGCACGACGCCATGAAGTCTGTTTCAACTTCTGTAAACAACAGATGTGCCGTGCGATAAAAGTTACCCAAACAAGGAAGGGAAGAGATGTGGAAGAGATGTGCGCACAGGTCTGACTACTCTATCGGCTGTTGTACAAACATCAGCTATGGCGAGTTAAATTGCGGATTTGGAGTGTATAGGACCACATGTTTTATTCGTCCGCGCGTTTGCCGCCATGCCGTACTGAATTCGCCTGACGACAGACCGGGCCGTGAGCTCAATCTAGCCAGTAGCAGGGAATTTACACAAACAAAAGCAACGTCTGTCTGCCCATTCATCTGCTGGTAACTGTACGTGCGTAACCGTCTGCAGTTGGAATCATAGTGGAATCAGGCTTCCAAGTGATATTACATTGCATAGTTTTCAAGTATTTGCGACAAAACTAGAAGTATTACGGCACGCAGATTGTCATGAAGGCCACACTTATGTTGGTCGCACTTTAGTTTTAAGCAAGTCAACTGTGCGCACAATTTGTTTTAAAGACGTTTTTAAACGTTATAACCTTTATCTGTTCATCTGCGTCGCCACGGTGTACCGCTTATAAAAATGCAGCCAGCGTTAGTTGGCATCATTAATGTTTGGTTATGTTGCTTCCCGTATAGAGCGCGCACACGTAGACGAATATCGATATTGATATCTCGCCGATTGCATGCAATGGGCGCTCTCTGTCTTGTGCCGAGTTAACTGCATTTGATAGCCCGCACTCTTTTGAGGGATGTGTGTATTACGACGATAGTTCAGGCTCGCATTCGGGTCACAGATTTTGTTTTTCTATTTAAAGTTGAAGAAAGGTTTTTGTTGCATGACATTAATTTAAATTGTTTGGTTGCTTTTGTATACTCTGTTTTTAAGTAAACGTACTTTCCATGAATGGGTATTGTTTTTAAGAATAACTTTACCTAACAAAAAAATTTTTACACATAAAAATCGCACCCCTAATTTTCAAACTTGATTTTAGTATAAAATGTGCGACCATTATGCAATAAAACAAGGTAAGCACTTTAATTTTTGAAAAATTAAAATTTTTATCCGGACAGTAATATCGGTTTCACAGTCAGTAAAGGATGGTTTGGAAAGGTACGCGACGTGAGTTGAAGGTCTCGCCCGGGCGGGCAAGTCAGCCAGCCGACTGACGATAAAGTACATAACCACGTATCTCCCGTTACGCTGTGTCGTATTTGTAATACAAAGTGCGATGGGAGGCATATAAAGATAAATGGTGTGACATATTTATCGTTGAGTGTTATTATACGCATTTATATTACGTAAAGTACATTTTCCTACACAATTTTGGAACAAATTAAATAAACTAGCTTGCTATTTATGGAAACTAATGCTTCAGAATAAGCGCGATTTCGAATAACACGAGCATTTTCAGGAACGCATTATTCGAGCTAAGTGAGAGATAGGTACTACCTTAGGGCCGCAACAACTTATGATAAAGTCTACACGCGTTACTCCGTTAACCATATTAATAAACCAGGATTTTACATTCCTTCGACATGAAGTCATTTAGAGATGTTAGAGGCGCAAAGAATGCATCAGAGACGGAAAATGTTATTGGGGGAGTGGCATCGAGTTAGATAAACCAACAATCGCAAGGCAACTGTTTCGCCACATTTTCCTCTAGCGGAATTTCAGGTGACTCCGACGGGAATCGAACCCGTGTTGTCTCGTTGCATAAAAATCAGGGGCGTAGCCAGGGGGGGGTTTTAGGGGTTCAAACCCCCCCCTTAGCACCAAATCTTTAATTAATTTCTTATTCATCACTCAAACAAAGTTCATATTAAAATTAATAAAATTTTTACCATTACAATTTTTAAATTTAAGTACCGAAAACTGCTAAAATAGCACTATTTTACACCTTTAAATCCAAATTTTCCCGGGGGAGGACCCCCGGACCCCCCGCTTTAATACGGGGGGGGGGGGAGGACATGCTTCTTAACACCCTCCATACACAAATCCTGGCTACGCCACTGATAAAAATCATTTGACACCTTAACCATCGTGGCCGTTATTAAGGATGCCGACAATGAATACTGCTTGCGGACGTTAGCAGTTAGGTCAACAAATACAGTTGAAGTAAGATAATGACTTTTATCTTACGTCAATGTAAGTGGCGCAATTTTTTGAAGCGCCACCCAAATTTTGTTTTGGCAGTCTGCGTTTGAACCCCGGGTAAATCATGGGTAGGTATGTATGTGTACCTTTACATACTCGACAGTTTAGGTTTTGTTTTAATCGTTTACCACCATCTTAAAACTAGCTTCACATCTATTTTCTCCTTTCAACAATCACACTCACACATACACACACATTATAGATATATACACCATTATTACCAACATTTGTAGTTTTTGTCGCATAGTACGACTTAAATATAGTTGGATTTTTAATATTTATTTCAAACAAAAAAAAACGGATATTTAGTTTATGCCTGAAATGTAACCCGATTTATTAAAGTAGCTATTTACCGGTATTAAAAAATTAAGGTATGTACATGTAATAATGTAACTGTCAGAAAACTGTCCAAAATGCCAATGTAGCAGATTTATTTTTCAGGGTTCCACTATTTTTAGGCAATTTTCACGATTTTAACTTTAATGTATATTTATAGCTTGTTAGTAGTAGGCCTAAAACTATTTTTTTCTTGCATCCCCTAGGCGCATACATGCATTGTCTGTGGTAACCTACTTTTATCTAAAATTCGTGAAAATGCCTGTACACAAAAACTGCGCCTGTTTCTTCAGTATACTCCACACCGCATATGTAATAGGCTATTTACTTACGCTAGGAACTAGTTGGCTCAATGAGGTATGAAGTTAAAGCTTAAATAGTTATACGTTTTACCGATTGCTTTTTTTTCTAGCTAAAACTGCAACTGCAATTGCCAAATCCAAGGTTTTTTTTTTATTTTCTACGGTGAAACGACACATCCAACAGCAACAGTAACCACAAAACTGATCGCGTGTGGGCAAGGAACAGTTCGGGCTGTTCGTTCCGAACTGATCGTGGAGCAGAGGGCCTCAGTTCAGTCCTAACTGTCAGTTCGGGCTGAGCAGTCCAAACTGGGAGCTGGACTGGTCGTGTTTGGGGGCCCTAAGAGAGCTCTCATGATTACAAAAAGGCCTTCAAAGGATAGTAATGTCACAAAATAATATCATTCACATGCTGCGAGCGACAGTTGTGAGTTCACGCACCCGTATTGTCCACGAGAAGTAAATCCGCGTGAAAAACCACTTCATATAAAAAAATATTAAATTACTTATAAGATATCACGGCCTCTAACGCTTGCGCGCAAAACAACCACAGAATGGTCACAAAACTTCAAACTTGCTTTTTGGTGAACATATTTGCACGTAAGTTTACACTTTACTGTCAACACTTTAACAAACTGTATGCGTTGTGCATGATTGTCACTCCAACAAATACCACTTCAAACATTCGTGAAATCACTCACCAAATGCCTACCACTTCACGTCACATTTTGGAGATTGAAATCTAAACTACGTAAATAAAGACTCTTCTTTCGCTTTTGTTACTGTAGCATGTTTAGTGAGTCATTCAGCAGATTAAAGCATTTGCAAACACTTAGAACAAGTAAGCAAACTACGTGTGGTTTGTTTAAATGCGCAACTGAAACGCTTTATTAATGTGATATACATCAATAAAGATGATCAGTTATTATAATTATTTGATATGAATTACTGTTTACGGGTCGCTGAAAGTGAAATATTTGCAGCCTAAGGTAACTTTCGAATTTCTACAAACAGCGATTTCCCGTGAAAGTGTCTCGAGACTTGGTATTTCCGTCTCTGCGCAGAAACGATTATTTTTAATCATCGAGGAGAGCTGTGGAGTTTCTTTTAGCCGCTGATGTTCAATCCTTACGAGAATCATGGTCATCCAAGCTCAAGTTAAACTTGCGTGATTCTGATTACCCAGGTAAGATAGAAAATTGATTCTCATTCGTGAGGAAGCAAAAAAAATAATACTGGAACTAACAAAATATATATGATAATAAATTACTTTAAAAAATGAGAGAAAGCGCGGTTTGGATCCGTGGCGTAGATTTTTCGTGAAAATGTTTGGATGAAATCATTACAAGCGTTACGTGTTAATATAAAATTTAACTATCAATATCTTACCAATGTCGTAGTTAAACGAGTTTCCACTCTTCACTAATTTTAAACTTCACGCAAGGCTACTTCGTAACAATCAAGCGCATGCGCCTACACTGATACGATGACGTCACAGGCAAAACAAATACCGCGCGACAAACATGCAACGGCACGATCTCTCCGCTGTTGGTGCATTGTTTGTCTCGTGGTCATCAGCGATTCGAATCCGACGGTATTTTGTCACACAAGAGAGTTCGACCGACCGTCACTGACCGAGCTAATAGACGATTTCACGTCAATAACTGAGTTGATTAAAGATAAATTCAATGAGTCCTCTGTGAGATACCACACAATCATCACACTCACCTCACGACGGAAGAAACATGGTGCCCAACGTCCAGCATGAACTTAAAAAATAATAATTTATGAGCACCGATTCCGAATTTTCAGATTACGGTTCGTCCAAATACACTCCGTGCGTGCCGTGCGGGTAGGACCTCAGGAACGACAAACCCACACACCCACACACCCACACACCCACACACACACACACACCCCCCTCTCCAGCTAACTTACAGATAGTTAAAGCGTAGGGATAATAGATACAATTCAATCCAATCCACGCCATTTGAAGTCAGTCCAATAATGTTTTTCGCGAAAAAATGTAGGTGTTATTTTTAATTTTTTAGTGGTGCTATTATTGATGTGTGTAATTTTTTTTAAGCTAAAAATCAGATTAATTGGTAGTTTAGATAATAACTTTTCAAGAAATCATAAATGCATGAAAATTGCCACTTAAAGGTTCTCAATATTATTATATATTTTTTATTAGCTTTTGTTTAAGAACTCCCTATTTAACTGGAGAACTCTTTGGTAGTTCGCCCTCTGGGTCCGCCACTTGTGCAACATGCATGTCTGATGAGAGAAGTGCAAGTGCAGGACTTGCGAACTCACCCCATGCGCCGCCGAGCGTCTGCCGCGAACTGCCCCTGCCAGGCCGGCGCTAGGCAGCCCGTCGCGTACACACGTCGATGATGCGCGCGCAGCGCCTGCCGGCCCGACCTTTCCGCCGCGCAGACCGGCCCTAAATGAGGCCGGCGCGCACTGCCCCTGCCGGCTACCTCTAGGCAGCCCGCCACGCAGCCCTGCACTGTGTGTAGCTAGAGGTCAGCCCCTTTCGGGCCACCGCTCGGCAGCCCGCAGAGCAACCCTGCACTGTGTGTAGCTAGAGGTCAGCCCCTTTCGGGCCACCGTTAGGCCGCTAGCCACGCAGCCCTGCACTGTGTGTAGCTAGAGGTCAGCCCCTTTCGGGCCACCGCTAGGCAGCCCGCCACGCAGCCCTGCACTGTGTGTAGCTAGAGGTCAGCCCCTTTCGGGCCACCGCTAGGCAGCCCGCCACGCAGCCCTGCACTGTGTGTAGCTAGAGGTCAACCCCTTTCGGGGCACCGCTAGGCAGCCCGCAGAGCAGCCCTGCACTATGTGAGGCCGGCGTGGACAGCCCCTGCCAGGCCACCGCTAGGCAGCCCGCAGAGCAGCCCTGCACTATGTGTAGCTGGTGCGGACAGCCCTTGCCGGGCCACAGCACAGTCCTGCACAATGTGTAGCTGGTGCATTCAGCCCCTGCCAGGCCACCGCTAGGCAGCCCGCAGCACAGCCGTGCACTATGTGAGGCCGGCGTGGACAGCCCCTGCCAGGCCACCTCTAGGCAGTCCTCAGAGCAGCCGTGCACTATGTGTAGCTGGTGCGGACAGCCCCTGCCGGGCCACAGCACAGTCCTGCACAATGTGTAGCTGGTGCATTCAGCCCCTGCCAGGCCACCGCTAGGCAGCCCGCAACACAACCGTGCACTATGTGAGGCCGGCGTGGACAGCCCCTGCCAGGCCACCTCTAGGCAGTCCTCAGAGCAGCCGTGCACTATGTGTAGCTGGTGCGGACAGCCCCTGCCGGGCCACAGCACAGTCCTGCACAATGTGTAGCTGGTGCATTCAGCCCCTGCCAGGCCACCGCTTGGCAGCCCGCAACACAGCCGTGCACTATGTGAGGCCGGCGTGGACAGCCCCTGCCAGGCCACCTCTAGGCAGTCCTCAGAGCAGCCGTGCACTATGTGTAGCTGGTGCGGACAGCCCCTGCCGGGCCACAGCACAGTCCTGCACAATGTGTAGCTGGTGCATTCAGCCCCTGCCAGGCCACCACTAGGCAGCCCGCAACACAACCGTGCACTATGTGAGGCCGGCGTGGACAGCCCCTGCCAGGCCACCTCTAGGCAGTCCTCAGAGCAGCCGTGCACTATGTGTAGCTGGTGCGGACAGCCCCTGCCGGGCCACAGCACAGTCCTGCACAATGTGTAGCTGGTGCATTCAGCCCCTGCCAGGCCACCGCTAGGCAGCCCGCAACACAACCGTGCACTATGTGAGGCCGGCGTGGACAGCCCCTGCCAGGCCACCTCTAGGCAGTCCTCAGAGCAGCCGTGCACTATGTGTAGCTGGTGCGGACAGCCCCTGCCGGGCCACAGCACAGTCCTGCACAATGTGTAGCTGGTGCATTCAGCCCCTGCCAGGCCACCGCTAGGCAGCCCGCAACACAACCGTGCACTATGTGAGGCCGGCGTGGACAGCCCCTGCCAGGCCACCTCTAGGCAGTCCTCAGAGCAGCCGTGCACTATGTGTAGCTGGTGCGGACAGCCCCTGCCGGGCCACAGCACAGTCCTGCACAATGTGTAGCTGGTGCATTCAGCCCCTGCCAGGCCACCGCTAGGCAGCCCGCAACACAACCGTGCACTATGTGAGGCCGGCGTGGACAGCCCCTGCCAGGCCACCTCTAGGCAGTCCTCAGAGCAGCCGTGCACTATGTGTAGCTGGTGCGGACAGCCCCTGCCGGGCCACAGCACAGTCCTGCACAATGTGTAGCTGGTGCATTCAGCCCCTGCCAGGCCACCGCTTGGCAGCCCGCTACACAGCCGTGCACTATGTGAGGCCGGCGTGGACAGCCCCTGCCAGGCCACCTCTAGGCAGTCCTCAGAGCAGCCGTGCACTATGTGTAGCTGGTGCGGACAGCCCCTGCCGGGCCACAGCACAGTCCTGCACAATGTGTAGCTGGTGCATTCAGCCCCTGCCAGGCCACCGCTAGGCAGCCCGCAGCACAGCCGTGCACTATGTGAGGACGGCGTGGACAGCCCCTGCTGGTCGTGCTATAGGCTGAGCAGCCCTGCACTGTGTGTGGAAGGCGGGAGCTTCAAGGGGTCGCGCACGCACTCACGCCCTGTCCCGAGCTGCAGAAGAAACCATGTGAATTGAGAAAACTGCACCCGCTACCAAAGTGACGTCTGTTTACGAAAAATCCTTCAAGAAAACGCTGAGGGTTAATTAATTATGTTTCCGTATTTTATTTTCATTGTGTTTGAAGAAGAGTAAAATGTTGAAATCGCATTAGTTTCAGGGTTATTTTATTTTTTTATACGTGAAAGATCCAATACAGATTCTTGGAATAACTAACGGGACTTGCATTACACCTTTTTTCTTCATTTTTCTGTCAACTAATGTTGTGTTCGTTTCAAATCTCATTTTTTCCCCTACGCACGGCGAGAAGACTGCGCGCCAAATTCATTGAGGAGATACCGCGCTATAATTTGGCGAGGCCTAGACATTTGCGAGAGTGGCTTCACAAAGGCTTCCTCCTGTTTGCGGTTGTTACAAAAGCCCCCAGATAAGAAGAGCAGGATCCCAGAAATATTTTTAAAAAAAGTTTTAAATCAAAGTATTCAAGCCAATCACGAATTTAAATTTTTTCCAATGGTTTTTCTAATTTATTTTGATGTCAAAAGTACAAGAATAAATATAGAAGATAAATGCAGCGTTGTTAAAATCCGAATAATTATTGTTTACGTAATGCGAGGGATAGGAGTGCCAGAGCTGCCCTGGTTGGTAGCACCGCCGGGTGTCGCTGACCCATCACTCAGACATGCCAGGTCAGCCCCCAGGCCGGGTCAAGGGTCAAGCATCGCGTGCCGGGGAGGGTTCACGTGGATGCTAGCAGGGTCGTCCTTCTCCCCGCCTCATCCCCTACGAGCTGATAACAGCTGTTATCAGGTCGTCCCAGTTACTGGGCCAGGAAGGATCTGTCAGGCCGGGGCTCCTGTCCAATTTTCAATAAGCCACTTATAACAACTCAAAACTTTATTTATCAGTTATTTAAAAAAATCACATGTAAGCATCCAAGAAACTTTTTAAACCATTAAATTTATTGGATATTAAAATATTGTTTATTAGAGCTGCAATAATTAATATGTATCAAAAGGATAATAAGTAGGGACCGGAAGAATTCGCGTTTTCAATAACCTCTAGGATATACTCCATGATCCTCTATGTACTTGTGCAGATTACACCTGCTGATTGGATACTATAGCCCGTCCCACTCTTAGATTGCAATACACGGCTTATGGCGCGCGCTGTTGCCAAATCTCTTACACATTACGAATTTCAGGAGATGTGTGTCTTTGTAATTCAGATCGAACAAGAAGCATTTTAAGAAATAATATCGTAATTTATAATATTTTATACTATTACACATATAAATTTGTTATAATACCATTTTTATGTAAATTTCAAATAAAAACTACCTATTGTAGACAAAAATTTCTTATAGTTTTCTTTTATGTTCTAAAAACCCCATATATATAACATTTTCATGGGCCCGATAAATGCCGTATTTTTGGACAAGTCATGTCCAAAATTATAAATAAAATACGGTAATGGAAATTTTCGGTCAAGTAAGTTATGGAAAAAATCCGAAAAATTGGTTCGAAATGGGGAAGATTTTTTGAAAAACAGAAAAATCGCAACAACTCCTATAATATGAATAATATCGCATCCGTTTTAACGTATGATAACGCGGAGTACCTTATGCCGAAAAATGTTTTCTAAATAAATTTTTTATACGACCAGCCATAATTGCATGGGTTCGAAAAATATTTTCACCGGACAAAAAAAATGTAACTGCCTCAGTAGACACCTTATCAAATCTGCTTAAATTGTTTGTAAATATCATAATTATTTTCCAAAACTTTGTCTAAAACAATGTTTGATAAGATGCTTGAGATGCTTGGTGTTGAGAAGGATAGAAAAATAATTCAAAATTTTGTACCATGATCGCTATTAAATTCCTTCGTATTTATTTCATACATTTTACATATTATGTTCAAGATTCGATTAAAATATTTTTGTTGACTAAGAAAGCCATGTATTTGAAATTGCTTGCAGGACAGAACCCCACTTATCTAAACACACGACCCTGTTTCCTCTTACGACGGCAGCTTGTGAGAGAAACCTCTATTGCAGCGCGCTCTTGTACTAATAAGACACATTTTTAACAGCTATTTCCACGGAAACTGTAGAAGCAATTGAGATGGAGCTGCTTTTAAAAACTAATTCAATTCATTGTGAACATTTTTCACGCTTTCGTCCCCCATATATCTTTATTAGAAAAAAAAATTCCGCTGGTCAACGTTTTGATGTGTCATTTTGTGAGAAATGCATTTCAATATATTAAAAAAATTATTTAAGTGAAACCTGTACAGTTTTTGTCTTAACATTTGTTCGGTGGCGTCCTAAGGCATTAATTTATTAATAAAAAAAAATCTGAATGAAATACACATGTAGGTTTTTTTTATGTGAATCATCTGGGAATACTTCAAAACAGTTCGCAGCATATAAGTTATGTTTTTTAATTTTTTCGGACACTTAAAATATTGTTAAGTATTCAAAATAAGCTTTACCTGGTGCGTATTTCGATGCTATACAATATGAAAAAAAGCTTGGTCCAAAAATTAAAATTTTATTTTCGTTTTATATTTGGCAACAACGCACGAAGAAATAAGGACAGCGCTAACGGCAATCGGCGTGTGTTAGAGAGAGAGAGAATGCGCCCATTTACTTCCACACTGCAATCTAAGAGTGGGATGCTCTATAGTACCGAGTAACGTAACGTTACACACGAATGCATTTCGTTACTCGCATAGTATGGGTTGATTTATCGTTAGAATTTTGTTTAAATTTTATTGTCAATAAATAATTTTCGACACCTATTTGTTGCTTTTCCATTATAATCAACGCATAATGGATTGCGATGTTATTGTGATAACATAAGCTCACGGTTAAAATTTTAAAAATAGTAAATCCCTTGCGAATTTAGTAGATTCCGTCAACAGTTCACTTGTAGTTCTACACTTTACCTATCAAACCAAATTAAATTTAGAATGACTTAAAACACAAGTCTGGTTCAAAATACGAAAATGTGAAAAAATTTAACCATACGCATTTTTGGTATGTAATGTATAAGTATGTTCCCTACAAATAACGAATGTTGCGACGCCGCGACGTCATACTGTACGCGTACGCAATACGACTC